>NW_022610110.1:2500-7500 GCF_000309985.2 Brassica rapa
TTCTTTTCTTTTCAGGTGCATGCCCAGCGGGACCAGAAGCAACAAGGAGAAAGACTTGCTGTTCTCAGACGATCCTGCTCATTTGAAACGCACCATCCGTAGAGGTCAACGTTCCACATCGCTCGACGCAACAACTTGTTGTCGATCGATACTCACAATCAACAGTCGACCGACACCAGACCTTCATCGTCGATCGATCCTAATCGTTCGACAACGATCGATATTACACCGTGTACGTCGATCGATACTGTGTCGTCAAAAATGGTAAACGTTATTATTCTAACACAGGACGAGAACGGAAACCTGTATGACCAGGACGGTCATCTGCGTAATGCAACAGGTCAGAAAATAGACGCTCAGGGGACTGTAATCCCTGATGCTTATGCTACAGGAGCTGATCAACCTGTAGACGAGGACGCTCGCTCGAAACCACTGGCCGACTACAATCGCCCAGATGAGTACTATTCCAACAGATCAGCTATTCGACTTCCGGAGATCCAGAAGCAGAATTTCGAGCTGAAGCCTCAATACTACACTCTCGTGTCGCAGATACCCTACTCTGGGTTACCGCACGAGCATCCTATGGACCATCTACAACGGTTCGAGGATTTAATCGCTGCTATTCGGATGGAAGGAGTCCTCGAAGATTACCTGCTGTGCAAGCTCTTCAGATACACACTGAATGGAGAATCGATGCACTGGCTTAGGCAGCTACCCATAGGATCCTTAACATCCTGGGCCGACATCAAGAATGCTTTCTTACGAAACTTCTTCGATGAGGCACGCACTGAAGAACTTCGAAACAAATATCCACATTCTCGCAGGAGGCTGGAGAGTCCTTCAAAGATGCGTGGATTAGATTTAGGTTCTTCCAGCGAGACTGTCCACACGGATTTAACGAAGTGCAGCTGCTAAGCATTTTCTTTCGAGGTCTCGCCTTACAGTATCAAATGGCTCTTGATACGGCGAGTGAAGGAAACTTCACTACTCGGAATCCGTTAGAAGCTGTGAGACTTATCGAAAACCTTGCTAACAGCAGCAACACCAAAAACACTGACTCTGAACGGAAGAAGTCTGTAGCTTCTATCGGGAAGGAACATATGGACGAAGTAAGAGCTAAGTTAGATGTGGTGCACGAGCTTCTTAGGAAGCAAGTCTGTTTAGCTGAAGGAGAAGTAGCAGATATGGAAGGAGAAGAAAATGTGAACTTCATCGGAGGTATCGGATTCCAGAAATTTGGAAACCAGGGCGGAAACAGAAACTTCTTTGGAAATGGTCAAAGAAGTAACCAGAGTTCACAACAACAGCAAAAGCTACTCGAACTCCTACTACCAGAATCCACCACCCCAGACTCATGAAAGCAAGATCGAAGAAATGCTTGATCGAGTACTGTTGGGACAACAATATCACCGTGGATTTCAACGGTAAAATAGACTCCGCCTACAACAATCTGAACACCAAAATCGAGACCTTAGGGACTCAGGTGAGAACACTTGAAACACAAGTGATTCAGACTGGCAAACTATAAAGAGGCAAGAAGCATTCGCTAGAGAGGCAGGAGCTGACAAAGGAAAACACCACGTAAATGCCATCATAGATGATGATTTCTGGCAAGTGGTGAGACATGAAAAGCTTGAGGAAGGAGACTTCGAAATCGAAAGCTCCATGAGTCTCGGCGGATCCCAATGGTGTCGACCGATGTCGATGAACTCGCATCATCGACAGACCATGACGAAAATCGATGGATGGATTACTCCAGTTATCGATCGACGTCGTCCGCTAAATCGACTGAATGCAATGCAGTTCGAATTCTAACTCATGAGGAATTCGCAGCTAAGCATCCTCACCCACCCTCCCCTTTCTATGATAAAATCGATCGATCGGTTGACCCAACCATCGATCGACAGAGTGAGTTCGACGTCGATCGTCACAACACACCTCCCATCGATCGACAGGCACCTCTGACATACCGAGTGCGGTTACCCTCAGTCGATAATGACTATATCAACGCACTCAAAACACCACCTAAACCAATAGATAGCCCACCCGAACCAAAACCCAACCCTTTAAATAGTTCACCAGAACCAGTTCAAGAAGATCAGGAAACTGAAGGGAGAAGGTTAAGGAAAAGAAAGGAGAAAATTCCTAAGTACCTTAAGAGGGAAGCTAACGATAAGGAGATGGATGGTTTCACTAAAAGAATCCTCAGAATCCCAATCGAAAACCTTTTGATGAAGCTTACTTCACACAGGTTGTGGATGTTCTTCAGAGAAACAAAGGTAACTGAGGAAGACATTAGGAGAATGTTTCATCAAGTCAGAGAGAAGATGAGACACATGATCACATTGTCGAAGAAGAGTGATCCTGGGAAGTTTGCAATACCATGCGTAGTCAAGGGTGTTGAATTTCCCCATTCAATGTGTGACACAGGAGCATCAGTTAGTATCCTCCCTAGGATCATGGCAGACCATCTTGGTTTGACCATCGAACCTTCAACAGAATCCTTCACCTTCGTGGATCTTTCAGAAAAACAATCAGGAGGTATCATAAGAGATCTGGAGGTACAGATTGGTAATGCCCTTGTCCCGGTAGATTTTCATGTCTTGGACATCAAACTTAACTAGAACTCTTCACTTCTGCTTGGAAGATCTTTCCTAGCTACAGTAGGAGCTGTTTGTGACATGAACAAAAACAAATTGTGTCTGATGCTGATAGACCCCAACATCCACTACGACCCTATCCGACCTAAGAGAAAAATTATTAATTTGTGGATTACGGGAAAGAACTTGGCTTCATTGGCGCATGCCATTGTGGAGCAGAGTACGAATCAGAGTACGAAACAGAGTACTCGGAATCGATAGACACCCACACTTTTCCATCGATCGATTCCAATGAGTCAACGGTGACCGATGACCGCAACAAAACATCGCTCGACGTTGATCAGCCGGTTGACCATTTCACTCTACCTAATCATTGTTATCCACACTTTGCCTTCCAACCTCCAAGCAAGAGAGGACGTGATGATTATTCCATAGGCAGTTGGGCAGACAGTGGTTTCCATGAAAGTTTTGCAGTTGACACTGTAATTACATCACCTAACGAGGAACATACAGAGGAATACGATGATGATTATTGGAAGGAACGTGCAATAGAAATGTCTTTGCAGGATGAAAGATTTGAAACACATAAGTTCACCAACACGTTTCCAACATCGTTCGACGAAGTGCACTCCACATCGGTCGATACCCACCCTCGTCCAGCAAAACAACCGCTCACATCGATCGACACCCCATATAGGAACATCGATCGATATTTGCGCCGGAGCGAAAATCCAGGAGCAGGAGAATATTCCCTCTCCAACTAGGTTTATAGATACCTATTTAAAACGTTTTGCACCCCTGAAACCACCTCCACACACCAGAGCAGACACACAAGCAGAAAAGATGAACACTCTTCCGTCTACATCAACAGGAAAATCCATGAAGAGCAATCATCTCAAGAACACAAGTTCTGCAGAAATTATTCTGCCCTCGATCGATGCATCTGTATCAACATCGATCGATACTACTCTTAAACCTAATCTTTCTATTTCTAAATTGAATGATAATGCAAACATTGATTACGGTTTTCTAACACCTGATGCATTTGGTATTTTCAGGGACCCTGATGGCAACGCACGTGCAATAGATGGAAGGATCTTACAAGTGTCCAGAGAGGACATAGCAGATATCCTTCAAGTGGCCAATGGACCTGACAACCTATTCTCACAGCAACGTGGCACTCCAGACGTCATTCAAACCAATCAAACAAACACGTAGGAGTCGCCGCAACAGAAATCAATCCATATCTATCATGCCAACCAAAAGGCCAAGCATCGATCGACGGGACAACTCAGACATCGATCGACAGGATAACACCAACGTCGACCGATAAGGATGACCAGACGTCGATCGACAGACGTTATGAATTTGGATACCGCGCTTTTGACATGTACGGAGCCAGAAAGTTCACTTGGGAACGAAGGGACGAGTATGGAGTCTACAGAGATGAGTGTGGACACGCACGAGGCGTAGCTGGTGAGATGATACCTGTCACAAAGGACGACATCAGGAAATTACTGGAAAGAGCATCTCTTTTTGAAGAGAGCCACATCTGTCTTCCAGAACAAGCCACTTCCTTCACACTCACAAGACTGGCACCAGAACTCTACACCAAAGATGAAATCAACGAGATGGTGACTGGTATTTGTGGAGCTCAGGAAAAACTGGGAGAGGAGCTCAAATCATTGGTAGAAGATACACATCAACCTTTGGATAGAGGCGACAATGAGCTTTTCAGAAGTATGGTAGAAATGAGGACAGAAATTGAGAGTTTACGACAGCAACTTGAGAAGGAAGCCAGGACCTCAGCATCGATCGACGCACCACATGCACCATCGATCGACGTCAGTCTTCCGACAGCCCAGATCCCTGCAGAACCTCAATGTTCAGCAGAACACAAGGCTGAATGGGAAGTCTCATACATCAACACGAGGATAAACGACATGTACTACCCTCTCAACAACAACGTGGACTGGCTGAGCACTAAAATCGAGGTACTACAGCAAGATCTAGACACCATTCGCAAGAAGGACCAACAACCAGCCACATCGATCGACGTGTGTACCATCACATCGCTCGACGCTAAGATTTCAGCCATGGATGATAGGCTGCATACTTACGACGACATGCATGACCGCTTCGTATCACCAGTCATGCTATATTTAAACAAATTGTCTAGTCAAATACTTCATGCCCAAAGGGATATTGATAAAATTACTAATGAAAATTTTTTACAGGCAAACTCATTTTCGATCGACAGGCTACGAGGGCCATGGATCAATGGCAAGAATCCTGTGGAGTTACTTCCCTACACAGCAGCAGAGGTTGACAAGATCACATCCAAGATCTACACTGCTATAGACACCATGGAGGAACGACTTGACAAACGCTGCGATGATA
>NW_022610110.1:12500-59238 GCF_000309985.2 Brassica rapa
GTTTTCATTCATCCCTTCAGTACGCTTGCCCTTCAGTACGCTTGCCTCGATCTTACCACAATAAAAACCAAGGGAAAATGTTAACACTTGGTGGGATTATGAAAAGTCGAGCCAGCATAAGTACACCTGGACCATCAGTTCATTAGAACTCGGGCTAGCATCAATCAGACTGACTTGGACAGTCCAGTCCACAAAACTCGAGCTCATGTCCAGATCAGTACACAAACAGTTCACGGAAAGGGCCAGCGTTCTGATATGTGTACTGATGGACAGCCACGGACGTTCTGTGTGTGCTGACGGACAGCCACGGACGTCCAGTTTGTGCTGACGGACACACACGGACGTCCTGTGTGTGCTGACGGACACACACAGACGTCCTGTGTATACTGAACAGACAGCCCACGTGGGCCAAAATCACCCGAACAGTCCATGGGAAGGGCCAGCGTGCTGAGTCCATGGACCAGTGTGCTGATATGTGTACTGATGGACAGCCAATAACGTCCTATGTGTGCTGACGGACACACACGGACACACACTGACAGCCACGGACGTCCTGTGTGTAACACCCCCGAACCGTCCTAGGCATAGGTCGACCCACCGGCCAACAATCAAACAAGAACATGACCGACGGACGACCCACACCAAGGGTTGGAGATGAAAGGCCAACCGGCCAGCCAACAATCAAACAAGAACATGACTGACCGTCCAACCCAACACCATGGTCCGGAAGCGCTACGTGACGGGCTAGGGACAATCCAGTCAGAGTCACAAACTTTACTCCACGACCTAGACCAGTTCATCCACTAACTCGTCCCGCTGCGTCAAGGCATAAGGCTTTGCAACCCGTACCTAGAGTTAGCGTTTTCCGTTAGATCAAGGCCTAAGGCTTTTCAACCGTGTAATCACTCAGCCATAGGCCATGATCAGTGTTTATGGAGACGACTGGAGAGTGTTGTGAAGACGAGCAATTTCGCAACTAAGAATTCGAGGACGAATTCTATTAAGGGGGGGAGAATGTAGAAACCCGTTAAAAAAAAAAAAAAAAAAGAAAAGAGAGAGAGAATGGTCGAGTATCTTTGTGGTTGAGTCACGGGCAATACAGATCGATCGGGAAATTTGAAGTACGAGAAGTTCGAAGAATGGATCGTGAGTGAAGCATGAGTTGAGATAAGCTGCTCTACCATTGTTAGAAATGTCTTAGATTGATCAGACGGCAGTTTTGGAGAATCACATTTTTGAAGCACGACGGTTTAGAAGCTCGACGTTTTTGAAGATTGACGTTTCTTCATCGCGAAGTTTTCTCAGAATATCTTCGTATCAGTAAAATATTATTCTGAAGACATTATAAGTCGGAAGCAGGACGGGAATTAAGCAGGACGGGAAGCAAGCACGACGGGATTGAAGCACGACGGGAAAACCCGAAGTTGGGCGAAAACCCTAATTTTGGTATTATCGATTTTCGAGGAAGCCGGAGGCTCGGGAAATATTTTCCATCAAGGTCAGGATTCACTTGGAGTTTATTAAAAATATTCATCTCATCAGAACGGGCGTAGAAAAATATTCGGGATTGATCGCGGGACGAAAATTCACCGGAAGGGTCGAAATCAGTCGAATGGACCGAGAAGCTCGAGCTGGCCTTATCTATGAGATAAGGACGTGATGTAACCTGCCTGGCATGGTATGTGGCAAGGGAAGTAGGAGGTGTTGAAGCCCTGGAGAGCACAGCATGCTGATTGACACCCAGAAGCACGAGGTGCCGCGAAACCTGCGATCGGAGCATGCTGAGCGACATGTGTTCGCTGAGTGTCAATCTGGATGAGGTCAGGCCGTGGATCAGACATCTGGAGGCCATGGTGTCACTCTGCATGATGTCCTGTTCATGCCATCAGACATGTGGAGCACGAGGTGCCGCGACGCATGCGTCCGGAGCCATGCGAAGCGACACACGGGCTGCCACACGGCTTGTTTCTGATTGGTTGCTGCATCCTATATAAACCCCACGACCCCAGCTCATTTCAAACCATCCAGCACACCTGAAACTCAGAGAAAAACGTGAGAGAGAGAGAAAGAAGTAGAAAAAGAAAGTAAGAGGTTCTGAGCTATTTCGAGAGTTTTAGAGAGTTTTCGAGATCAGTTTCTCTACTGATTTCAAGTCAGCGCCTAGGGAAGGTTCTGGCCAACTGAAGATCAACCAATTGAAGATCAATTCAGATGGGAAGCAAGTTAACGTGGTTAGAGATAGAGAGAAAGATAGTGTAGCTGAGTTCTGAAGACCGATACTCCACCGAGAAGGCCAGTTCCGTCAATCGGCGATTCTCTACGATTGTGACGCGGAAGCTCTGTCCAATTCAATCCGTCCAAGCCAGTCATATTCTCCTACAATCAAGTGGAGGTGCTGTCCAAGATTAGTTCAGTTCCATGGGTTCAGATCAGTCGAAGTTCTCCTCGATACTCGCCGAAATGTCCGAAGAACTGTCCAGCAGCTAAAGGAGATTCTGTCCAGATCAGTCTGTCCAGACGTGTCAGTTTCTTCATGATGAAGCCGAGGTTCCATGTCCAAGTCAAGATCAGTCCAGTCCAGTCCAGTCAAGGCGTCCCTTGGGTTTTGGCCAAGTCCTCTACGATACAACCAGCTGCTTCTCGCCTAGAACACTGTGAGTGGCTGTTTGAATTCCACTTGGAATTTAGGGTAGTTTTGTGAGTTGGTTTGTTTGAATTCCCACTTTGGAATTTAGGTAGATCGGTCGCATATAGAGTAGAATGATCACGTTATTGAATGGTAGAGTCCTTAGGGTTATTTTATTTATGGAACCGGACTCAGTTTAGCAAGGGCTAAGCTGAGATGAATGGAATTAAGACTGAATTAATAACCTGCCTAGGACTAGGGCTAGGATGCATCATGTTTTCTATTCTTGCGTGTTGATTTGGTTGAGTGCAGGTTCCCGTTATCTTTAAGGTTTTCATAGCAGGAGGCTGGACTATCTGGATAACGGTTTGATTTATTTGTTTAGTATTGAATATTATTGTTTAGTTATTAGTACTAAGGTCTTAGGCATATAGGCCGGACTACTGGTCTATGGTTAGTCTTGTGGTGTCGTGTCTAGTTGGATCGGAACTTTATCTTTAGGTTAGGTTCTAGATTGAGTTTTTGTTGTGTGAGTGTGCCGACAGTATGTGCGTAACCGCCCATACTAGGCTTGTGTAGGGGTGATTAGTGTTTCCTCGGCCTCATACCCAGCGGGTTCAAGGAATCCGTTATTCGCTGGATCGGGAAGACTCAGACGAACGGTGTCATGTACTATGGCTGAGTATACACGAGGGGTGTAATGTGGCAGTGACCCGAAGGACTGTGGGCTGTCGCGCGGTGAACCGAATGACTGTGGGCCGCGGTCGGTTGAAGTTCCTTCTTCTGGCCTTTGTGGTAGGAAGATAGGATATTGCCGATAGAGAGGAGGAACAGAGTCACCAGGGCCCAGGTTAGAGTGTTGTGTTAGAGTGTCGTAGAGGGTTATGGAACCCTCGAGTCAGTGTAGCCCGAATACGGTGTTACGAGTTAGATCGAGTCGTAGTTACTCATAGTCTTATTATTGTGATTGTGATTGTGGTTGATTGATTTGCTTGCAGGTTCTGACGTTAAGTCTAAGTCTGGTTTAGGTACCGGATTAGGCTTGATGTGTATTTTGTTGTGTAGGCCTGACGTTGGCCTGTTGTGTTGTGATTGCTTGTGAAGGGTGGTGGATATTAAAGCTATGCGGTATTGCTTGTGAAGGGTGGTGGAATTAAAGCTATGCGGTATCATTGGTTGGCCGATCATGTTCTTTTTTGATGTTGGTCGATCGATTAATGATACTTGTATAGTCTAAGTGTCTAACACTACATGAGTATTGAACTCAGGCGTATATATGGTTAACTAGGGATTGCTTGTTGACTTGTTTTAATGCAGGTCCCAGATCATGGCAGGAGGCCAAGTCTAAACTTAGTAACGGTTTGCTTAGCCTTAGCTTTTATTGCATGCTAGGGCTAGATTGATTGTTATTTTGGTTGTCCGGGTTAGATCTAGGTTGCGGGTAGAGGCCGCCAGCTCACTGAGTAACATTAGGTTACTCATCCAACTCCGTTGTCCTTTTTGCAGGTCGCTTTAGGTAAGGATGATCGGATAGCTTGGTGCTGGACGTGAGGAGCGCCGGTGTAGATTTTCATGCCTTTTGTAAACGGTATTGTGGATTGTGTTTAGTTGACTCGATTTGGCATTAGGCCGGGACCGGTCTCGAATTATATCATTCATGCCTTTTGTAAACGGTATTGTGGATTTGTGTTTATGTTGACTCGATTTGGCATTAGGCCGGGCCAGTCTTGAATTATTCAATGTATGAATATTTCTCGAATCAATAAAGTAATTGTTTTATATGCGCTCATGAGTACTCTGATATTTGACTAGTCCGGTCTAACACAACGTTAGGTCGAGGTACGGGTTGAAAAGCCTTAGGCCTTGATCAGGAGGACGAGTTAGTGGATGAACTGGTCTAGGTCGTGGAGTAAAGTTTGTGACTCTGACCGGATTTGTCCCTAGCCCGTCACATAGCGCTTCCGGACCAATGGTGTTGGGTTGGACGGTCAGTTCATGTTTCTTGTTTGATTGTTGGCTGGCCGGTTGGCCTTGCATCTCTAACCCTTGGTGTGGGTCGTCCGTCGGTCATATTCTTATTTGATTGTTGGCCGGTGGGTCGACCTATGCTTAGGACGGTTCGGGGGTGTTACAGAGGTGGTATCACCTTTGTAACACCCCCAAACCGTCCTAAGCATAGGTCGACCCACCGCCACAATCAAACCAAGACCATGACCGACGGACGACCCACACCAAGGGTGGAGATGAAATGAGACCAACCGCCAGCCAACATCACACAAGAAACATGACTGACCGTCCAACCCAACACCATGGTCCGGAAGCGCTACGTGACGGGTTAGGGACGATCCGGTCAGAGTCACAAGATTTACTCCACGACCTAGACCAGTTCATCCACTAACTCGTCCCGCTGCGTCAAGGCACAAGGCTTTGCAACCCGTACCTAGAGTTAGCGTTTGTCCGTTGAGATCGAGGCCTAAGGCTTTTCAACCCGGTACTAACGACCTAACGTTGTGTTAGACCGGACTAGTCAAATATCAGAGTACTCATGAAGTGCATATAAACATTACTTTATTGATTCGAGAAATATCCATACATTGATATAATTCGAGACCGGTCCCGGCCTAATGCCAAATCGAGTCAACTAAAACACAAATCCCAATACCATTTACAAAAGGCATGATAATCTACACCGCGGTCCTAACGTCCAGCACCAAGCATCCGATCATCCTTACCTAAGCGACCTGCAAAAAGGACAACGGAGTTGGATGAGTAACCTAATGTTACTCAGTGAGTGGCGGCCTCTACCCGCAACCTAGACTCTACCCGGACAACCCAAAATACAATCAATCTAGCCCTAGCATGCATAAAAGCTAAGGTTAAGAAAATCGTTACTAAGTTAGAGACTTGGCCTCCTGCCATGATCTAGCTTCAAGTAACGGAACCTGCACTAAAACAAGTCAACAACCAATCCGTAGTTAACCATATATACGCCTGAGTTCAGTACTCATGTAGTGTTAGACACTTAGACTATACAAGTATCATTAGTCGATCGACCAACAATCAAACAAGAACATGATCGGCCAACCAATGATACCGCATAGATTTAATATCCACCACCCTTCACAAGCAATCACTCAAACACATACAGGCCAACGTCAGGCCTACACTAACGAAATACACATCAAGCCTAATCCGGTACCTAAACCAGACTTAGACTTAACGTCAGAACCTGCAAGCAAATCAATCAACCACAATCACAATAATAACTATGAGTATCTACGACTCGATCTAACTCGTAACACCGTATATCGGTGTTACGCTAACTCGAGGGTTCCATAACCCTCTACGACACTCTAAACACAACACAACACACTACCCCGGGAAATGGTGACTTAGGGTTCATCCTCTCTATCGGCAATATCCTATCTTCCTACCACAAAGGCCAGAAGAAGGAACTTTCAACCGACCGCGGCCCACAGTCCTTCGGGTCACCGCGCGACAGCCCACAGTCTTTCGGGTCACTGCCACATTACACCGTCGTGTAATCACTCAGCCATAGGCCATGATCCCGTATCTCTGAGTCTTCCCGATCCAGCGAATAAGGGGTTTCCTTGAACCCGCTGAATACGAGGGCGAGGAAACACTAATCAACCCCAAACAAGCCTAATATCGGCGGGTGACGCACATACTGTCGGCACACTCACACAACACAAACTCAATCTAGAACCAAACATAATGATAAATTTCCAGATCCTAACTAGACACTCGACTCAATAAGACTAACCAATAGTACCAGTACTCCGGCCTATATGGCCTAAGACCCTTAGTACTAATAACTAAACAATAATATCAATACTAAAACAATAAAAAAAATCAAACCGTTATCCAGATAGTCCAGCCTCCTGCTATGAAACTATCCTTAAAGATAACGGGAAACTGCACTCAACCATATCAACACGCAAGAATAGAAACATGTTGCATCCTAGCCCTAGTCCTAGTCAGGTTATTAACTCAGTCTTAATTCCATTCATCTCAGCTTAGCCCTTGCTAACTGAGTCCGGTTCCATAAATAAAATAACCCTAAGGACTCTACCATTCAATAACGTGATCATTCTACTCTATATGTGACTCGATCTACCCTAAATTCCAAGTGGAATTCAAACAAACAACTCACAGTGTTCTAGGCAAGAAGCAGCTGGTTGATCGGAGAGGACTTGGCCAAAACCCAAGGGACGCCTTGACTGGACTGGACTGGACTGATCTTGACTTGTACAGAACCTCCCTGATACTGGTCTGGACTGAACTGATCTTGTCTTGGACACAATCTCGGCTTCACCACAAAGAAGCTGACAGGCCTCGATAGTCTGATCTGGACTTGGACAGAACCTCCTCTAGCTTCTGGACAGTTCTTCGGACTTCCCGGCGGAGTATCGAGCAGAACTTCGACTGATCTGAACCCGTGGTTCTGAACTAACTCCGGACAGCACCTCCACTTGACCATCACAGAATATGACTGGCTTGGACGAATTGAATTGGACAGAGCTTCCGTGTCACAAATCGTAGAGAATCGCCGATTGGACGGAACTGGCCTTCTCGGTGAGTATCGTCTTCAGAATCGACCATACTCTAGAATCGATCACTTCTTCTATCTCTCTCTCTCTCGCTCTCTCATAGTCCAACTCGTTGACTTGACTCACATCTGATCTGATCTTCACTTGATTGACCTTCAGTTGGACAGAACCTTCTCAAGGCGATGACTCGAAATCAATAGAGAACTGATCTCGAAAACTCTCTAAAACTCTCGAAATAGCTCGGAATCAACTTGTTTTCTCTTTTTCTACTTTTCTCTCAAGGTTTTAACTTTGTTTGGACAGGTCTGGATGTGAAGAAATGAGCAGGGGTCGTGGGGTAATTATAGGAGACAACAGCCAATCAGCTTCAGTTGGTGGTGGAGCTCTGTGTCGCTCTGCATGGCTCCGGACGCATGCACGCGACACCTCGTGCTCCACATGGCTGCCTGCATGTCCGGATACATGCAGGACGCCACCACCCCTCCCCCCACTCCTCCAATGTCAGGCTGCATGACTGGAGCTCATGCAAGGCGGCCACACATCCTCACACATGTCGATCACATGCTTCGGTTGCATGCGCGGAGACACCTCGTGCTTGGGCCGTTCCACCGTTGTGCTTCTATGTGTCAAGCTGCATGTTCAGCTTTCATGCACGTCTACAGCTCCTCCTTGTGTTGACACTCAGCTGCTGATGTGATATACAGAACGTCCTTGCCATATGCATAGGGACACCTCGAGCTTCTTGGTCGGTTTACGCGATTTTTGACCCTCTGGCATATTTTCGTCTCGCGATCAATCCCGAATATTTTCTTCTCCCGTTCTGATGAGCTAAATATTTTTAATAAACTCCAATCTGAACTCTGACCTGGCGGTAAGCATTTCCCGATCCGTTAAAAATATTTCCCGAGCCTCCGGCTTCCTCAAAGAATTTCGTAATACCAAATTAGGTTTTCGCCCAACTTCGGGTTTTCCCGTCCGTGCTTCAATCCCGTCGTGCTTGCTTTCCCTCCTGCTTAATTCCCGTCCTGCTTCCGACTTATAATGTCCTTCAGAATATTTCCGCTGATACGAAGTTTCGCGAAAACTTCGTGCTGAAGAAACGTCATTCTTCACAAACGTCGAGCTTCTAACAGGCGTGGCTTCAAAAATATATTCTTCCAAAACTGCCGTCTGGTCAATCTAAGACATTTCTAACAATGGTAGAGCAGCTTTATCTCAACTCATGCTTTACTCACGATCCATTCTTCGACCTTCTCGTACTTCAAATTTCCGATCGATCTGTATTGCCCGCGACTCAACCACAAGATACTCGACCATTCTCTCTCTCTCTTTTTTTTTTTTTTTTTTAAACGGGTTTCTACATTCTCCCCCCCTTAATAGAATTCGTCCTCGAATTCTCTAGTTGCGCAATGCTCGTCTTCACACATTCTGCACTCGTTTCCATAACCTCTTTACTCTGTCCAAAACTGTTCCTTGAGTGTCCTCTTCAAGGTCTCCACAATCATCTTCATATCTCATCGCTGGAATGATCACTGAGTCATCCTCTTTCTTTTACTCTTCCATAACACCCTCATTGCCCATGATACTATCTTGTCCAGATTCCTCAAATCCTTTCTTGATCTTCGTCTTCCCAAATACTGATGAAGTCCTTCCCCAACGAAGTCTTGTTTCCTCCCATCTGTCCAGTCCATACCACTGTCGAGTTCTCTGAATCTGCCTCCACTCTTTCGCTTCGGGTTTGGGTTTGGCCTCGAACTCCCTCCACTTTAAGGTTTTCATCCCATAAAGTTCCGATCAACAAACAAACTTACTCGCTGCAACTCAAAAGAACACTTAACATGCAAGTCATCCTTGGAATGGACTGGTTATCGAGATACGAAGTTCAGATTGATTGTGGAAAAGGGAGATTGTTGTTTGGCAGAGGCAAGCGTCCAGAGATGGTATACTATGGAATCAGTCCTAGTATGACCGTGTCACTGATAGCAGCACTGAGAGTTCAAGATTTGTTTCAAGACGGGGAAGTGTATTTGGTAACTTTATCGGTTAGTGGAGAAGCCACTGACGATGAAGTTAAGGTTGAAGACATAGACGTGTTAGCGGGTGAACCGGCCAAGTCACGAATTGCACTCTTTGTGACCAGGCTGGAACGCCCCTAACCCGGGAACTCATGCAAGTCGCCACATCATCACACACATGGCTGGCCGCATGCTTCGGTTGCATGCGCGGAGACACCTCGTGCTTGGTCGCTCCACCTCGTGCTTCTATGTGTCAGGCTGCATGGACTGCTTCCATTAACGGCGACACCTCAAGCTTCTGTAGACACTCAGCTTGCTGGACAGTTGACACCACGTTCTGAACTCATGCAAAGCCACCTCGAGCTCTCGGTCCATTGGCCCGATTTCGGTCCTTCCGGTAAATTTTCGTCCCGCGATCAATCCCAAATTTTTTTCTACAAGCCTCTCTTATGCTCAGAACATTTTAATAAACTCCACTTGATCTCTGAAGTTGAGGGGAAATATGTCCTGAGCCTCCGGCTTCCTCGAAAAATTTCATAATACCGAAATTAGGGTTTTCGTCCAATTTTGGGTTTTCCCGCCGTGCTTCAATCCCGTCGTGCTTTCTCCCCGTCGTGCTTACTTCCCATCGTGCTTAATTTCCATCATGTTTCCAATGTCTTCGAAATAATATTCCGCTGATACGAAGTTTTGCAGAAAACTTCGTGGTGAAGAACGTCATTCTTCCCAAACGTCGAGCTTCTAACCGTCGTGCTTCCAAAAATGTTATGCTTCCAAAATGTCCGTCTCATCATCTAAGGCATCTTCTAACTATGGTCGACCAACTTATTCGACCCATAGTTAACTCACGATCACTTCTTCGCCCACCTCGTACTTCAAAACTTCTCGATCGATCCATATCGCCCGCGACTCGACCACCACAAAGATACTTGACCATTTCTTATTTTTTTTTTTAACGGCTTTCTACATTATGATACCACCTCTGTAACACCCCCGAACCGTCCTAGACATATGGTCGATCAACCGGCCAACAATCAAACAAGAACATGACCGATCGACCGTCCAATACCCAGGGTTGGAGATGAAAGGCCAACCGGCCAGCCAACAATCAAACAAGAACATGACTGACCGTCCAACCCAACACCATGGTCCGGAAGCGCTACGTGACGGGCTAGGGACAATCCGGTCAGAGTCACAAACTTTACTCCACGACCTAGACCAGTTCATCCACTAACTCGTCCCGCTGCGTCAAGGCATAAGGCTTTGCAACCCGTACCTAGAGTTAGCGTTTTCCGTTAGATCAAGGCCTAAGGCTTTTCAACCCGTAACTCGACCTAACGTTGTGTTAGACCGGACTAGTCAAATATCAGAGTACTCATGAAGCGCATATAAAACAATTACTTTTATTGATTCAAGAAATATTCATACATTGAATAATTCAAGACTGGGCCCGGCCTAATGCCAAATCGAGTCAACATAACACAATTCACAATACCGTTTACAAAAGGCATGAAAATCTACACCGGCGGTCCTAACGTCCAGCACGAAGCTATCCGATCATCCTTACCTAAAGCGACCTGCAAAAAGGACAACGGAGTTGGATGAGTAATCTAGTATTACTCAGTGAGCTGGCGGCCTCTACCCGCAACCTAGACTCTACCCAGACAACCCAAAATAACAATCAATCTAGCCCTAGCATGCAATAAAAGCTAAGGCTAAGCAAACCGTTACTAAGTTAGACTTGGCCTCCTGCCGTGATCTAGCTTCAAGTAACGGGAACCTGCATTAAAACAAGTCAACAAGCAATCCCTAGTTAACCATATATATGCTTGAGTTCAGTACTCATGTAGTGTTAGACACTTAGACTATACAAATACCATTGGCCGATCGACCAACAATCAAACAAGAACATGATCAGCCAACCAATGATACCGCATAGCTTTAATATCCACCACCCTTCACAAGCAATCACTCAAACACATATAGGCCAACGTCAGGCCTACACTAACAAAATACACATCAAGCCTAATCCAGTACCTAAGCCAGACTTAGGACTTAATGTCAGAACCTGCAAGCAAATCAATCAACCACATACACAATCACAATAATAAGACTATGAGTAACTACGACTCGATCTAACTTGTAACACCGTATATCGGTGCTACACTAATTCGAGGGTTCCATAACCCTCTACGACACTCTAACACAACACTCTAACCTGGGCCCTGGTGACTTCGTGTTCCTCCTCCCTATCGGCAATATCCTATCTTCCTACCACAAAGGCCAGAAGAAGGAACTTTCAACCGACCGCGGCCCACAGTCATTCGGGTCACCGCGCGACAGCCCACAGTCCTTCGGGTCACTGCCACATTACACCGTCGTGTAATACTCAGCCATAGTACATGACACCGTTCGTCTGAGTCTTCCCGATCCAGCGAATAAGGGGTTTCCTCGAACCCGCTGGGTACGAGGCCGAGGAAACACTAATCACCCCTACACAAGCCTAGTATGGGCGGGTCACGCACATACTGTCGGCACACTCACAACAAAACAAACTCAATCTAGAACCTAACCTAAAGCCAAAGTTTCAGATCCTAACTAGACACTCGACTCTACAACACAAACCAATAGTACCAGTAGTCCGGCCTATATGGCCTAAGACCCTTACTACTAACTACTAAACAATAATATCAATACTAAACAACACAATCAAACCGTTACCCAGATAGTCCAGCCTCCCACTGAGAAACTATCTTTAAAGTAACGGGAACCTGCACTCAACAATATCAACACGCAATAATAGAAAACATGATGCATCCTAGCCCTAGTCCTAGTCAGGTTATTAACTCAGTCTTAATTCCATTCATCTCAGCTTAGCCCTTGCTAAACTGAGTCCGGTTCCATAAATAAAATAACCCTAAGGACTCTACTAATCAATAACGTGATCATTCTACTCTATATGCGACTCGATCTACCCTAAATTCCAAGTGGAATTCAAACAAACCAACTCACAGTGTTCTTGGCGAGAAGCAGCTGGTTGATCGGAGAAGACTTGGCCAAAACCCAATGGACGCCTTGACTGGACTGGAATGGACTGATCTTGTCTTGGACACAACCTTGGCTTCACCATGAAGAAGTTGACAGGCCTCGACAGGCTGATCTGGACTCGGACAGAACCTCCTCTAGCTTCTGGACAGTTCTTCGGACTTCCCGGCGGAGTATCGAGCAGAACTTCGACTGATCTGAACCCATAGTTCTGAACTAACTCTGGAAAGCACCTCCACTTGACCATCATAGAATATGACTGGCCTGGAAAGATTGAATTGGACAGAGCTTCCGCGTCACAATCGTAAAGAATCGACGATTTGACGGAACTGGCCTTCTCGGTCTTCAGAATCGATCAAACTCTAGATCGAACACTTTCTTTCTCTCTCTCTTTCTCTCTGTCCACGTTGACTTGATTCCCATCTGAGCTGATCTTCATTTGATTGGCCTTCAGTTGGACAGAACCTTCCCTAGGCGCTGACTCGAAATCAATAGAGAACTGATCTCGAAAATTCTCTAAAACTCTCGAAATAGCTCGGAATCACTTGCTTTCTTTTTCTACTTTTCTCTCATGTTTTGAAATGGGTTTGGACAGGTCTGGATGTGAAGAAATGAGCTGGGGTCGTGGGGTATTTATAGGAGACACCAGCCAATCAGCTTCAGGTTGGTGGCAGCCCGTGTGTCGCTCCGCATGGCTCCGGACGCATGCACGGCGACACCTCGTGCTCCACATGGCTGGCTGCATGTCCAGGACACATTCAGGACGCCACCACTCCTCCCAGATGTTAGGCTGCATGACTGGAGCTCATGCAAGGCGCCACACATCCTCACACATGTCGATCAGCATGCTTCGATTGCATGCGTCGCGACATCTCGTGCTTGGCCGATCCACCTCGTGCTCCACATGGCTTGCTGCATGTCCAGGACACATGCAGGACGCCACAACTCCTCCCAGATGTCAGGCTGCATGACTGGAACTCATGCAAGGCGCCACAGCATCACACACATGGCTGGCCGCATGCTTCGGTTGCATGCGCGGAGACACCTCGTGCTTGGTCGATCCACCTCGTGCTTCTACATGTCAAGCTGCATGTGCAGCTTCCATGCACGTATACACCTCCTCCTTGTGTTGACACTCAGCTTGTTAGATGGTTGACACCACGTACTGAACCCATGCAACAAGCCACCTCGTGCTTCTCGGTCCATTCGCCTGATTTCGATCGTTCTGGTGAATTTCGTCCCGCGATCAATCCCGAATATTTTTCCGCTCCCATTCTGATTCTCTGAATATTTTTAATAAACTACAGATGATGTCTGATATCCTTTAAAAATATTTCCCGAGCCTCCGGCTTCCTCAAAGAATTTCGTAATACCGAAATTAGGGTTTTCGCCCAACTTCGGGTTTTCCCGTCGTATTTCAATCCCGTCGTGCTTGCTTCCCGTCCTGCTTAATTCCCGTCCTGCTTCCGACTTATAATGTCTTCAGAATAATATTTTACTGATACGAAGATATTCCGAGAAAACTTCGCGATGAAGAAACGTCAATCTTCAAAAACGTCGAGCTTCTAAACCGTCGTGGTTCAAAAATGTGATTCCTCCAAAACTGCCGTCTGATCAATCTAAGAAACTTCTAACAATGGTAGAGCAGCTTATTCGACTCATAGTTAACTCATGATCACTTCTTCACCCACTTCGTACTTTAAAACTTTTCGATCGATCCTTATCGCCTGCGACTCGACCACCACAAAGATACTCGACCACTCTTTTCTTTTTTTTTTTTTGAACGGGTTTCTACATTCTCCCCCCCTTAATAGAATTCGTCCTCGAATTCTTGGTTGCGCAATTGCTCGTCTTCAAACATTCTCCACTCATCTCCATAACCTCTTTACGCTGTGCACCACAGTTCCTTGAGTGTCTTCTTCAAGGCCTCCACAATCGTCTTCATATCTCATCACTGGAATGATCACTGAGCCATCCTCTTTCTTTTACTCTGCCCTAACACCCTCATTGCCCATGATACTATCTCGTCCAGATTCCTCAAACCCTTTCTTGATCTTCGTCTTCCCAAATACTGATGAAGTCCTTCCCCAATGAAGTCTTGTTTCCTCCCATCTGTCCAGTCCATACCACTATCCAGTCCCTCTGAAACTGTCTCTCCTCTTTCGCTTCGGGTTTGGGTTTGGCCTCGAACTCCCTCCACTTTAAGGTTTTCATCACCTCTGTAACACCCCCGAACCGTCCTAGGCATAGGTCGACCCACCGGCCAACAATCAAACAAGAACATGACCGACGGACGACCCACACCAAGGGTTGGAGATGAAAGGCCAACCGGCCAGCCAACAATCAAACAAGAACATGACTGACCGTCCAACCCAACACCATGGTCCGGAAGCGCTACGTGACGGGCTAGGGACAATCCGGTCAGAGTCACAAACTTTACTCCACGACCTAGACCAGTTCATCCACTAACTCGTCCCGCTGCGTCAAGGCATAAGGCTTTGCAACCCGTACCTAGAGTTAGCGTTTTCCGTTAGATCAAGGCCTAAGGCTTTTCAACCCGTACCTCGACCTAACGTTGTGTTAGACCGGACTAGTCAAATATCAGAGTACTCATGAAGCGCATATAAAACAATTACTTTTATTGATTCAAGAAATATTCATACATTGAATAATTCAAGACTGGGCCCGGCCTAATGCCAAATCGAGTCAACATAACACAATTCACAATACCGTTTACAAAAGGCATGAAAATCTACACCGGCGGTCCTAACGTCCAGCACGAAGCTATCCGATCATCCTTACCTAAAGCGACCTGCAAAAAGGACAACGGAGTTGGATGAGTAATCTAGTATTACTCAGTGAGCTGGCAGCCTCTACCCGCAACCTAGACTCTACCCAGACAACCCAAAATAACAATCAATCTAGCCCTAGCATGCAATAAAAGCTAAGGCTAAGCAAACCGTTACTAAGTTAGACTTGGCCTCCTGCCATGATCTAGCTTCAAGTAACGGGAACCTGCATAAAAACAAGTCAACAACCAATCCCTAGTTAACCATATATACGCCTGAGTTCAGTACTCATCTAGTGTTAGACACTTAGACTATACAAGTATCACTAGTCGATCGACCAACAATCAAACAAGAACATGATTGGCCAACCAATGATACCGCATAGCTTTAATATCCACCACCCTTCACAAGCAATCCCTCAAACACATACAGGCCAACGTCGGGCCTACAATAACCAAATACACACCAAGCCTAATCCGGTACCTAAACCAGACTTAGGACTTAATGTCAGAACCTGCAAGCAAATCAATCAACCACAAACACAATCATAATAATAAGACTATGAGTAACTACGACTCGATCTAACTTGTAACACCGTATATCGGTGCTACACTAACTCGAGGGTTCCATAACCCTCTACGACACTCTAACACAACACTCTAACCTGGGCCCTGGTGACATCGTGTTCCTCCTCTCTATCGGCAATATCCTATCTCCCTACCACAAAGGCGAGAAGAAGGAACTTTCAACCGACCGCGGCCCACAGTCATTCGGGTCACCGCGCGACAGCCCACAGTCGTTAGGGTCACTGCCACATTACACCGTCGTGTAATACTCAGCCATAGTACATGACACCGTTCGTCTGAGTCTTCCCGATCCAGCGAATAAGGGGTTTCCTTGAACCCGCTGGGTACGAGGCCGAGGAAACACTAATCACCCCTACACAAGCCTAGTATGGGCGGGTTTCGCACATACTATCGGCACACTCACAACAAAACAAACTCAATCTAGAACCTAACCTAAAGCCAAAGTTCCAGATCCTAACTAGACACTCGACTCTACAACACAAACCAATAGTACCAGTAGTCCGGCCTATATGGCCTAAGACCCTTAGTACTAACTACTAAACAATAATATCAATACTAAACAACACAATCAAACCGTTACCCAGATAGTCCAGCCTCCCGCTGAGAAACTATCTTTAAAGATAACGGGAACCTGCACTCAACAATATCAACACGCAATAATAGAAAACATGATGCATCCTAGCCCTAGTCCTAGTCAGGTTATTAACTCAGTCTTAATTCCATTCATCTCAGCTTAGCCCTTGCTAAACTGAGTCCGGTTCCATAAATAAAATAACCCTAAGGACTCTACCATTCAATAGCGTGATCATTCTAATCTATATGCAGACTCGATCTACCCTAAATTCCAAGTGGAATTCAAACAAACCAACTCACAGTGTTCTAGGCGAGAAGCAGCTGGTTGATCGGAGAGGACTTAGCCAAAACCCAAGAGACACCTTGACTGGACTGGACTGGACTGATCTTGTCTTGGACACAACCTCGGCTTCACCATGAAGAACTTCGACTGATCTGAACCCATGGAACTGAACTAATCTTGGACAGTACCTCACTTAATTGTAGGAGAATATGACTGGCTTGGACGGATTGAATTGGACAGAGCTTCCGCGTCACAATCGTAAAGAATCGACGATTGGACGGAACTGGCCTTCTCGGTGGAGTATCGGTCTTCAGAATCGACCATACTCTAGATCGACCACTTTCTTTATCTCTCTCTCCATAGCCACGTTGACTTCCCATCTGAACTGATCTTCCCCTGATTGATCTTCAGTTGGACAGAACCTTCCCAAGGCGATGACTCGAAATCAATAGAGAACTGATCTCGAAAACTCTCTAAAACTCTCGAAATAGCTCGGAATCACTTGCTTTCTTTTCCTACTTTTCTCTCACGTTTTTAACTTGGTTTGGACAGGTCTGGATGTGAAGAAATGAGCTGGGGTCGTGGGCTATTTATAGGAGACACCAGCCAATCAGCTTCAGGTTGGTGGCAGCCCGTGTGTCGCTCCGCATGGCTCCGGACGCATGCACGGCGACACCTCGTGCTCCACATGGCTGGCTGCATGTCCAGGATACATACAGGACGCCACCACTCCTCCCAGATGTCAGGCTGCATGACTGGAGCTCATGCAAGGCGCCACACATCCTCACACATGTCGATCAGCATGCTTCGATTGCATGCGTCGCGACAGCTCGTGCTTGGCCGATCCACCTCGTGCTCCACATGGCTGGCTGCATGTCCAGGACACATGCAGGACGCCACCACTCCTCCCAGATGTCAGGCTGCATGACTGGAACTCATGCAAGGCGCCACAGCATCACACACATGGCTGACCGCATGCTTCGGTTGCATCCGCGGAGACACCTCGTGCTTGGTCGATCCACCTCGTGGTTCTACATGTCAAGCTGCATGTGCAGCTTCCATGCACGGCAACACCTCGAGCTTCTGTAGACACTCAGCTTGCTGGATGGTTGACACCACGTTCTGAACCCATGCAACAAGCCACCTCGAGCTTCTCGGTCCAATCGCCTGATTTCGACCATTCCGGTGAATTTTCGTCCCGCGATCAATCCAAAATATTTTTCTACACCCTTTCTGATGCTCAGAACAATTTAAATAAACTCCACTTGATCTCTGAAGTTGAGGGATTATATGTCCTGAGCCTCCGGCTTCCTCGAAAAATTTCATAACACCGAAATTAGGGTTTTCGTCCAATTTCGGGTTTTTCCATCGTGCTTCAATCCCGTCGTGCTTAATTCCCATCATGTTTCCAATGTCTTCGAAATAATAATCCGCTGATATGAAGTTTTGCGGAAAACTTCATGCTGAAGAAACGTCATTCTTCCAAAACGTCGAGCTTTTAAACCGTCGTGCTTCCAAAAATGTTATGCTTCGAAAACGTCTGTCTCATCAATCTAAGACATCTTCTAACTATGGTCGAGCAACTTATTCGACCCATAGTTAACTCACGATCACTTCTTCGCCCAATTCGTACTTCAAAACTTCTCGATCGCCCGCGACTCGACCACCACAAAGGTACTCGACCATTATCTCTCCTTTTTTTTTAACGGGTTTCTACATTCTCCTCCCCTTAATAGAATTCGTCCTCGAATTCTTAGTTGCGCCGTTGCTCGTCTTCCCAAGATTCTCCACTTGTCTCCATAACCTCTTTACTCTGTCCACCACGGTTCCTTGAGTGTCCTCTTCAAGGCCTCCACAATTGTCTTCATATCTCTTCACTTGAATGATCACTGAGTCATCCTCTTTGTTTTACTCTGCCATAACATACTCATTGCCCTGATACGATCTTGTCCATGCTCGTTCCTGATTACTCCAACCATTTTCTCGATCTTTGTTTTCCCAACTACTGATGAAGTCCTTTCCCAACGAAGTTTTGTTTCCTCCCATCTGTCCAGTCCATACCACTGTCCAGTTCTCTGAATCTGCCTCCACTCTTTCGCTTCGGGTTTGGGTTTGGCCTCGAACTCCCTCCACTTTAAGGTTTTCATCCCTTAAAGTTCCGATCAACAAACATACTTACTCACTGCAACTCAAAAGAACACTTAACATGCAAGTTAGTAGACAATTAATCAAATAATCTACTAACCTAGAAAATACTAAGAGAGGTGGTATCAGAGCATGGTTTCGTCCATGCTTTCGGAACTCATGATTTAATCGGTTTTTGAATATTTTATCGAGTCAAAATGAGTCACAAAAGGCATTAGGGAAACCGGTCACGTCCAGCGATAGGATTTGTGGTTTTAGGAATTAGGATTGAGATAGTGGAATCTAAAATTGCTAGGTTGCTTGGGTAGAACTGTTAGGTTGCTGGTTAGAATTGCGGTTAGGTTGCATTGTTAGTATTTGCTAGGTTAGTAGATTATTTGATTAATGTGTCTACTAACTTGCATGTGAGGTGTTCTTTTGAGTTGCAGCGAGTAAGTGTGTTCGTTGATCGGAACTTTAAGGGATGAAAACCTTAAAGTGGATGGGAGTTCAAGGCCAAACCCAAACCCGAAGCGAAAGAGGAGATACAGATTCAGAGAACTGGACAGTGGTATGGACTGGACAGATGGGAGGAAACAAAACTTCGTTGGGAAATGACTTCATCAGTAGTTGGGAAAACAAAGATCGAGAAAATTGTTGGAGTAATCAGCAACGAGCATGGACAAGATCGTATCAGGGCAATGAGTGTGTTATGGCAGAGTAAAAGCAAGAGGATGACTCAGTGATCATTCCAGTGATGAGATATGAAGACGATTGTCGAGGCCTTGAAGAGGACACTCAAGGAACAGTTATGGACAGAGTAAAGAGGTTATGGAGATGCTTGGAGAATGTTGTGAAGACGAGCAATTTCGCAACTAAGAATTGGAGGACGAATTCTATTAAGGGGGGGAGAATGTAGAAACCCGTTAAAAAAAAAAAAAAAAAAAGAAAGAAAAGAGTGGTCGAGTATCTTTGTGGTGGTCGAGTCGCATGCGATATGGATCGATCAAGAAGCTTTGAAGTACGAGGTGGGCAAAGAAGTGATCGTGAGTGAACTATGAGTCGAATAAGTTGCTCGACCATAGTTAGAAGATGTCTTAGATTGATGAGACGGACGTTTTCGAAGCATAACATTTTTGGAAGCACGACGGTTTAGAAGCTCGACGTTTTGGAAGAATGACGTTTCTTCAGCATGAAGTTTTCGTGAAACTTCGTATCAGCGGAATATTAATTCGAAGACATTGGAAACATGATGGGAATTAAGCACGACGGGAAGTAAGCACGATGGGAAGCAAGCACGACGGGATTGAAGCACGACGGGAAGACCCGAAATTAGACTAAAACCCTAATTTCGGTATTATGCAAGTCTTTGATGAAGCCGAAGGATCGGGAAATATTTACCGCCAAGGTCAGACTTCAGATTGGAGTTTATTAAAAATATTAAACTCATCTGAATGAGAGAAGAAAAATATTCGGGATTAATCGCCGGTCAGAAATTTACCGGAAGGACCGAAATCAGGCCAATGGACCGAGAAGCTCGAGGTGGCTTGTTGCATGGGTTCAGAACGTGGTGTCAACTGTCCAGCAAGATGAGTGTCTACAGAAGCTTGAGGTGTCGACATGCATGTAAGCTGCACATGCAGCTTCACATGTAGAAGGACGAGGTGGATCGACCAAGCACGAGGTGTCTCCGCGCATGCAACCAAAGCATGCGGCCAGCCATGTGTGTGATGTGTGGCACCTTGCATGAGCTCCAGTCATGCAGCCTGACATCTGGGAGGAGTGGTGGCGTCCTGCATGTGTCCTGGACATGCAGGCAGCCATGTGGAGCACGAGATGTCGCGACGCATGCAACCGAAGCATGCTGATCGACATGTGTGAGGATGTGTGGCGCCTTGCATGAGCTCCAGTCATGCAGCCTGACATCTGGGAGGAGTGGTGGCGTCCTGCATGTGTCCTGGACATGCAGCCAGCCATGTGGAGCACGAGGTGTTGGAGATGAAAGGCCAACCGGCCAGCCAACAATCAAACAAGAACATGACTGACCGTCCAACCCAACACCATGGTCCGGAAGCGCTACGTGACGGGCTAGGGACAATCCGGTCAGAGTCACAAACTTTACTCCACGACCTAGACCAGTTCATCCACTAACTCGTCCCGCTGCGTCAAGGCATAAGGCTTTGCAACCCATACCTAGAGTTAGCGTTTTCCATTAGATCAAGGCCTAAGGCTTTTCAACCCGTACCTCGACCTAACGTTGTATTAGACCGGACTAGTCAAATATCAGAGTACTCATGAAGCGCATATAAAACAATTAATTTTATTGATTCAAGAAATATTCATACATTGAATAATTCAAGACTGGGCCCGGCCTAATGCCAAATCGAGTCAACATAACACAATTCACAATACCGTTTACAAAAGGCATGAAAATCTACACCGGCGGTCCTAACGTCCAGCACGAAGCTATCCGATCATCCTTACCTAAAGCGACCTGCAAAAAGGACAACGGAGTTGGATGAGTAATCTAGTATTACTCAGTGAGCTGGCGGCCTCTACCCGCAACCTAGACTCTACCCAGACAACCCAAAATAACAATCAATCTAGCCCTAGCATGCAATAATAGCTAAGGCTAAGCAAACCGTTACTAAGTTAGACTTGGCCTCCTGCCATGATCTAGCTTCAAGTAACGGGAACCTGCATTAAAACAAGTCAACAAGCAATCCCTAGTTAACCATATATATGCCTGAGTTCAATACTCATGTAGTGTTAGACACTTAGACTATACAAGTATCATTAATTGATCGACCAACAATCAAACAAGAACATGATCGGCCAACCAATGATACCGCATAGCTTTAATATCCACCACCCTTCACAAGCAATCACTCAAACACATACAGGCCAACGTCAGGCCTACACTAACGAAATACACATCAAGCCTAATCCGGTACCTAAACCAGACTTAGACTTAACGTCAGAACCTGCAAGCAAATAAATCAACCACAAACACAATCACAATAATAAGACTATGAGAATCTACGACTCGATCTAACTCATAACACCGTATATCGGTGCTACGCTAACTCGAGGGTTCCATAACCCTCTACGACACTCTAAACACAACACAACACACTACCCCGGGAAATGGTGACTTAGTGTTCATCCTCTCTATCGGCAATATCCTATCTTCCTACCACAAAGGCCAGAAGAAGGAACTTTCAACCGACCGCGGCCCACAGTCCTTCGGGTCACCGCGCGACAGCCCACAGTCGTTAGGGTCACTGCCACATTACACCGTCGTGTAATACTCAGCCATAGTACATGACACCGTTCGTCTGAGTCTTCCCGATCCAGCGAATAAGGGGTTTCCTTGAACCCGCTGGGTACGAGGCCGAGGAAACACTAATCACCCCTACACAAGCCTAGTATGGGCGGGTTTCGCACATACTATCGGCACACTCACAACAAAACAAACTCAATCTAGAACCTAACCTAAAGCCAAAGTTCCAGATCCTAACTAGACACGACTCCACAAGACTAACCATAGTACCAGTAGTCCGGCCTATATGGCCTAAGACCCTTAGTACTAATAACTAAACAATAATATCAATACTAAACAAATAAATCAAACCGTTATCCAGATAGTCCAGCCTCCTGCTATGAAACTATCCTTGAAGATAACGGGAACCTGCACTCAACCATATCAACACGCAATAATAGAAAACATGATGCATCCTAATCTTAGTCCTAATCAGGTTATCAACTCAGTCTTAATTCCATTCATCTCAGCTTAGCCCTTGCTAAACTGAGTCCGGTTCCATAAATAAAATAACCCTAAGGACTCTACCATTCAATAGCGTGATCATTCTAATCTATATGCAGACTCGATCTACCCTAAATTCCAAGTGGAATTCAAACAAACCAACTCACAGTGTTCTAGGCGAGAAGCAGCTGGTTGATCGGAGAAGACTTGGCCAAAACCCAATGGACGCCTTGACTGAACTGGACTGGACTGATCTTGTCTTGGACACAACCTTGGCTTCACCATGAAGAAGTTGACAGGCCTCGACAGGCTGATCTGGACTCGGACAGAACCTCCTCTAGCTTCTGAACAATTCTTCTGAAATCTGAACAGAGTATCGAACCATAACCTCGACTGAACTGAAACCATGGAACTGAACTGATCTTGGACAGCACCTCCACTTGATCATCAAAGAATATGAATAGAGTGGACAGATTGATTTGGGCAGAGCTTCCGCAAAACAATTGCAGAAATTCTTCGTGCTGGACGTTAGGACCGCCGGTGTAGATTTTCATGCCTTTTGTAAACGGTATTGTGAATTGTGTTATGTTGACTCGATTTGGCATTAGGCCGGGCCCAGTCTTGAATTATTCAATGTATGAATATTTCTTGAATCAATAAAAGTAATTGTTTTATATGCGCTTCATGAGTACTCTGATATTTGACTAGTCCGGTCTAACACAACGTTAGGTCGAGGTACGGGTTGAAAAGCCTTAGGCCTTGATCTAACGGAAAACGCTAACTCTAGGTACGGGTTGCAAAGCCTTATGCCTTGACGCAGCGGGACGAGTTAGTGGATGAACTGGTCTAGGTCGTGGAGTAAAGTTTGTGACTCTGACCGGATTGTCCCTAGCCCGTCACGTAGCGCTTCCGGACCATGGTGTTGGGTTGGACGGTCAGTCATGTTCTTGTTTGATTGTTGGCTGGCCGGTTGGCCTTTCATCTCCAACCCTTGGTGTGGGTCGTCCGTCGGTCATGTTCTTGTTTGATTGTTGGCCGGTGGGTCGACCTATGCCTAGGACGGTTCGGGGGTGTTACGACTGTGATAACCCGCCCTATGCCTATGCCTAGTCGGCCCACCTCTGTAACACCCCCGAACCGTCCTAGACATATGGTCGATCAACCGGCCAACAATCAAACAAGAACATGACCGATCGACCGTCCAATACCCAGGGTTGGAGATGAAAGGCCAACCGGCCAGCCAACAATCAAACAAGAACATGACTGACCGTCCAACCCAACACCATGGTCCGGAAGCGCTACGTGACGGGCTAGGGACAATCCGGTCAGAGTCACAAACTTTACTCCACGACCTAGACCAGTTCATCCACTAACTCGTCCCGCTGCGTCAAGGCATAAGGCTTTGCAACCCGTACCTAGAGTTAGCGTTTTCCGTTAGATCAAGGCCTAAGGCTTTTCAACCCGTAACTCGACCTAACGTTGTGTTAGACCGGACTAGTCAAATATCAGAGTACTCATGAAGCGCATATAAAACAATTACTTTTATTGATTCAAGAAATATTCATACATTGAATAATTCAAGACTGGGCCCGGCCTAATGCCAAATCGAGTCAACATAACACAATTCACAATACCGTTTACAAAAGGCATGAAAATCTACACCGGCGGTCCTAACGTCCAGCACGTAGCTATCCGATCATCCTTACCTAAAGCGACCTGCAAAAAGGACAACGGAGTTGGATGAGTAATCTAGTATTACTCAGTGAGCTGGCGGCCTCTACCCGCAACCTAGACTCTACCCAGACAACCCAAAATAACAATCAATCTAGCCCTAGCATGCAATAAAAGCTAAGGCTAAGCAAACCGTTACTAAGTTAGACTTGGCCTCCTGCCATGATCTAGCTTCAAGTAACGGGAACCTGCATTAAAACAAGTCAACAAGCAATCCCTAGTTAACCATATATATGCTTGAGTTCAGTACTCATGTAGTGTTAGACACTTAGACTATACAAATACCATTGGCCGATCGACCAACAATCAAACAAGAACATGATCAGCCAACCAATGATACCGCATAGCTTTAATATCCACCACCCTTCACAAGCAATCACTCAAACACATATAGGCCAACGTCAGGCCTACACTAACAAAATACACATCAAGCCTAATCCAGTACCTAAGCCAGACTTAGGACTTAATGTCAGAACCTGCAAGCAAATCGATCAACCACAAACACAATCACACTAATAAGACTATGAGTAACTACGACTCGATCTAACTTGTAACACCGTATATCGGTGCTACACTAACTCGAGGGTACCATAACCCTCTACGACACTCTAAACACAACACAACACACTACCCCGGGAAATGGTGACTTAGTGTTCATCCTCTCTATCGGCAATATCCTATCTTCCTACCACAAAGGCCAGAAGAAGGAACTTTCAACCGACCGCGGCCCACAGTCCTTCGGGTCACCGCGCGACAGCCCACAGTCCTTCGGGTCACTACCACATTACACCGTCGTGTAATCACTCAGCCATAGGCCATGATCCCGTCTCTCTGAGTCTTCCCGATCCAGCGAATAAGGGGTTTACTTGAACCCGCTGAATACGAGGGCGAGGAAACACTAATCAACCCCAAACAAGCCTAATATGGGCGGGTTACGCACATACTGTCGGCACACTCACACAACACAAACTCAATCTAGAACCTAACCTAAAGCCAAAGTTCCAGATTCTAACTAGACACTCGACTCCACAAGACTAAATATAGTACCAGTAGTCCGGCCTATATGGCCTAAGACCCTTAGTACTAATAACTAAACAATAATATCAATACTAAACAATACAATCAAACCGTTACCCAGATAGTCCAGCCTCCCGCTAAGAAACTATCTTTAAAGATAAAGGGAACCTGCACTCAACCATATCAACACGCAAGAATAGAAAACATGATGCATCCTATTCTTAGTCCTAATCAGGTTATCAACTCAGTCTTAATTCCAATCATCTCAGCTTAGCCCATGCTAAACTGAGTCCAATTCCATAAATAAAATAACCCTAAGGACTCTACCATTCAATAACGTGATCATTCTACTCTATATGCGACTCGATCTACCCTAAATTCCAAGTGGAATTCAAACAAAACCAACTCACAGTGTTCTAGGCGAGAAGCAGCTGGTTGATCGGAGAGGACTTGGCCAAAACCCGATGGAAGACTTGACTGGACTGGACCGGACTGATCTTGTCTTGGACACAACCTTGGCTTCACCATGAAGAAGTTGACAGGCCTTGACAGGCTGATCTGGACTCGGACAGAACCTCCTCTAGCTTCTGGACAGTTCTTCGGACTTCCCGGCGGAGTATCGAGCAGAACTTCGACTGATCTGAACCCATAGTTCTGAACTAACTCTGGACAGTACCTCCACTTGATCATCATAGAATATGACTGGCTTGGACGAATTGAATTGGACAGAGCTTCCGCGTCACAATCGTAAAGAATCGATGATTGGACGGAACTGGCCTTCTCGGTCTTCAGAATCGATCAAACTCTAGATCGAACACTTTCTTTCTCTCTCTCTTTCTCTCTGGCCACGTTGACTTGATTCCCATCTGAGCTGATCTTCATTTGATTGGCCTTCAGTTGGACAGAACCTTCCCTAGGCGCTGACTCGAAATCAATAGAGAACTGATCTCGAAAACTCTCTAAAACTCTCGAAATATCTCGGAATCACTTGCTTTCTTTTTCTACTTTTCTCTCATGTTTTGAAATGGGTTTGGACAGGTCTGGATGTCCTCAAATGAGCTGGGGTCGTGGCCTATTTATAGAAGACACCAGCCAATCAGATTCAGGTTGGTGGCCGCCCGTGTGTCGCTTCGCATGGCTCCGGACGCATGCACGGCGGCACCTCGTGCTCCACATGTCTGGCTGCATGTCCAGGACACATGCAGGACGCCACCACTCCTCCCAGATGTCAGGCTGCATGACTGGAGCTCATGCAAGGCGCCACACATCCTCACACATGTCGATCAGCATGCTTCGATTGCATGCGTTGCGACATCTCGTGCTTGGCCGATCCACCTCGTGCTCCACATGGCTGGCTGCATGTCCAGGACACATGCAGGACGCCACCACTCCTCCCAGATGTCAGGCTGCATGACTGGAACTCATGCAAGGCGCCACAGCATCACACACATGGCTGGCCGCATGCTTCGGTTGCATGCGCGGAGACACCTCGTGCTTGGTCGATCCACCTCGTGCTTCTACATGTCAAGCTGCATGGACTGCTTCCATTAACGGCGACACCTCAAGCTTCTGTAGACACTCAGCTTGCTGGACAGTTGACACCACGTTCTGAACTCATGCAAAGAGCCACCTCGAGCTTCTCGGTCCATTGGCCCGATTTCGGTCCTTCCGGTAAATTTTCGTCCCGCGATCAATCCCAAATTTTTTTCTACAGCCTCTCTTATGCTCAGAACAATTTTAATAAACTCCACTTGATCTCTGAAGTTGAGGGGAAATATGTCCTGAGCCTCCGGCTTCCTCGAAAAATTTCATAATACCGAAATTAGGGTTTTCGTCCAATTTCAGGTTTTTCCGTCGTGCTTTGATCCCGTCGTGCTTGCTTCTCGTCGTGCTTGCTTCCCGTCGTGCTTAATTCCCATCATGTTTCCAATGTCTTTGAAATAATATTCCGCTGATACGAAGTTTTGCGGAAAATTTCATGCTGAAGAAACATCATTCTTCCCAAGCGTCGAGCTTCTAAACCGTCGTGCTTCCAAAAATGTTATGCTTCCAAAATGTCCGTCTCATCAATCTAAGGCATCTTCTAACTATGGTCGACCAACTTATTCGACCCATAGTTAACTCACGATCACTTCTTCGCCCACCTCGTACTTCAAAACTTCTCGATCGATCCATATCGCCCGCGACTCGACCACCACAAAGATACTTGACCATTTCTTTTTTTTTTTTTTAACGGCTTTCTACATTCTCCCCCTCTTAATAGAATTCGTCCTCGAATTCTTAGCTGTGCAATTGCTCCTCTTCACAACATTCTCCATAACCTCTTTACTCTGTCCACCACGGTTCCTTGAGTGTCCTCTTCAAGGCCTCCACAATCGTCTTCATATCTTATCACTTGAATGATCACTGAGTCATCCTCTTGCTTTTACTCTGTCATAACACACTCATCGCCCATGATACTATCTTGTCATTTCGATAGATATCATCCTTGTCCAGATTCCTCAAATCCTTCTCGATCTTCGTCTTCCCAAGTACTGATGAAGTCCTTTCCCCAATGAAGTCTTGTTTCCTCCCATCTGTCCAGTCCATACCACAGCCCAGTTCTCTGAATCTGCCTCCACTCTTTCGCTTCGGGTTTGGGTTTGGCCTCGAACTCCCTCCACTTTAAGGTTTTCATCCCTTAAAGTTCCGATCAACAAACGCACTTACTCGCTGCAACTCAAAAGAACACTTAACATGCAAGTTAGTAGAAAATTAATCAAATAATCTACTAACCTAGCAAATACTAACAATGCAACCTAACCGCAATTCTAACCAGCAATCTAACAGTTCTACCCAAGCAACCTAACAGTTCTACCTAAGCAACCTAACAGTTCTAGATTCCACTATCTCAATCCTAATTTCCTAAAACCACAAATCTTATCGCTGGACGTGACCGGTTTCCCTAATGCCTTTTGTGACTCATTTTGACTCGATAAATATTTAAAACCGATTAAATCATGAGTTCCGGAAGCATGGACGAAACCATGCTCTGATACCACCTCTGTAACACCCCCGAACCGTCCTAGACATATGGTCGATCAACCGGCCAACAATCAAACAAGAACATGACCGATCGACCGTCCAATACCCAGGGTTGGAGATGAAAGGCCAACCGGCCAGCCAACAATCAAACAAGAACATGACTGACCGTCCAACCCAACACCATGGTCCGGAAGCGCTACGTGACGGGCTAGGGACAATCCGGTCAGAGTCACAAACTTTACTCCACGACCTAGACCAGTTCATCCACTAACTCGTCCCGCTGCGTCAAGGCATAAGGCTTTGCAACCCGTACCTAGAGTTAGCGTTTTCCGTTAGATCAAGGCCTAAGGCTTTTCAACCCGTAACTCGACCTAACGTTGTGTTAGACCGGACTAGTCAAATATCAGAGTACTCATGAAGCGCATATAAAACAATTACTTTTATTGATTCAAGAAATATTCATACATTGAATAATTCAAGACTGGGCCCGGCCTAATGCCAAATCGAGTCAACATAACACAATTCACAATACCGTTTACAAAAGGCATGAAAATCTACACCGGCGGTCCTAACGTCCAGCACGTAGCTATCCGATCATCCTTACCTAAAGCGACCTGCAAAAAGGACAACGGAGTTGGATGAGTAATCTAGTATTACTCAGTGAGCTGGCGGCCTCTACCCGCAACCTAGACTCTACCCAGACAACCCAAAATAACAATCAATCTAGCCCTAGCATGCAATAAAAGCTAAGGCTAAGCAAACCGTTACTAAGTTAGACTTGGCCTCCTGCCATGATCTAGCTTCAAGTAACGGGAACCTGCATTAAAACAAGTCAACAAGCAATCCCTAGTTAACCATATATATGCTTGAGTTCAGTACTCATGTAGTGTTAGACACTTAGACTATACAAATACCATTGGCCGATCGACCAACAATCAAACAAGAACATGATCAGCCAACCAATGATACCGCATAGCTTTAATATCCACCACCCTTCACAAGCAATCACTCAAACACATATAGGCCAACGTCAGGCCTACACTAACAAAATACACATCAAGCCTAATCCAGTACCTAAGCCAGACTTAGGACTTAATGTCAGAACCTGCAAGCAAATCGATCAACCACAAACACAATCACACTAATAAGACTATGAGTAACTACGACTCGATCTAACTTGTAACACCGTATATCGGTGCTACACTAACTCGAGGGTACCATAACCCTCTACGACACTCTAAACACAACACAACACACTACCCCGGGAAATGGTGACTTAGTGTTCATCCTCTATATCGGCAATATCCTATCTTCCTACCACAAAGGCCAGAAGAAGGAACTTTCAACCGACCGCGGCCCACAGTCCTTCGGGTCACCGCGCGACAGCCCACAGTCCTTCGGGTCACTGCCACATTACACCGTCGTGTAATCACTCAGCCATAGGCCATGATCCCGTCTCTCTGAGTCTTCCCGATCCAGCGAATAAGGGGTTTACTTGAACCCGCTGAATACGAGGGCGAGGAAACACTAATCAACCCCAAACAAGCCTAATATGGGCGGGTTACGCACATACTGTCGGCACACTCACACAACACAAACTCAATCTAGAACCTAACCTAAAGCCAAAGTTCCAGATTCTAACTAGACACTCGACTCCACAAGACTAAATATAGTACCAGTAGTCCGGCCTATATGGCCTAAGACCCTTAGTACTAATAACTAAACAATAATATCAATACTAAACAATACAATCAAACGGTTACCCAGATAGTCCAGCCTCCCGCTAAGAAACTATCTTTAAAGATAAAGGGAACCTGCACTCAACCATATCAACACGCAAGAATAGAAAACATGATGCATCCTATTCTTAGTCCTAATCAGGTTATCAACTCAGTCTTAATTCCAATCATCTCAGCTTAGCCCATGCTAAACTGAGTCCAATTCCATAAATAAAATAACCCTAAGGACTCTACCATTCAATAACGTGATCATTCTACTCTATATGCGACTCGATCTACCCTAAATTCCAAGTGGAATTCAAACAAAACCAACTCACAGTGTTCTAGGCGAGAAGCAGCTGGTTGATCGGAGAGGACTTGGCCAAAACCCGATGGAAGACTTGACTGGACTGGACTGGACTGATCTTGTCTTGGACACAACCTTGGCTTCACCATGAAGAAGTTGACAGGCCTTGACAGGCTGATCTGGACTCGGACAGAACCTCCTCTAGCTTCTGGACAGTTCTTCGGACTTCCCGGCGGAGTATCGAGCAGAACTTCGACTGATCTGAACCCATAGTTCTGAACTAACTCTGGACAGTACCTCCACTTGATCATCATAGAATATGACTGGCTTGGACGAATTGAATTGGACAGAGCTTCCGCGTCACAATCGTAAAGAATCGATGATTGGACGGAACTGGCCTTCTCGGTCTTCAGAATCGATCAAACTCTAGATCGAACACTTTCTTTCTCTCTCTCTTTCTCTCTGGCCACGTTGACTTGATTCCAATCTGAGCTGATCTTCATTTGATTGGCCTTCAGTTGGACAGAACCTTCCCTAGGCGCTGACTCGAAATCAATAGAGAACTGATCTCGAAAACTCTCTAAAACTCTCGAAATATCTCGGAATCACTTGCTTTCTTTTTCTACTTTTCTCTCATGTTTTGAAATGGGTTTGGACAGGTATGGATGTCCTCAAATGAGCTGGGGTCGTGGCCTATTTATAGAAGACACCAGCCAATCAGATTCAGGTTGGTGGCCGCCCGTGTGTCGCTTCGCATGGCTCCGGACGCATGCACGGCGGCACCTCGTGCTCCACATGTCTGGCTGCATGTCCAGGACACATGCAGGACGCCACCACTCCTCCCAGATGTCAGGCTGCATGACTGGAGCTCATGCAAGGCGCCACACATCCTCACACATGTCGATCAGCATGCTTCGATTGCATGCGTTGCGACATCTCGTGCTTGGCCGATCCACCTCGTGCTCCACATGGCTGGCTGCATGTCCAGGACACATGCAGGACGCCACCACTCCTCCCAGATGTCAGGATGCATGACTGGAACTCATGCAAGGCGCCACAGCATCACCCACATGGCTGGCCGCATGCTTCGGTTGCATGCGCGGAGACACCTCGTGCTTGGTCGATCCACCTCGTGCTTCTACATGTCAAGCTGCATGGACTGCTTCCATTAACGGCGACACCTCAAGCTTCTGTAGACACTCAGCTTGCTGGACAGTTGACACCACGTTCTGAACTCATGCAAAGAGCCACCTCGAGCTTCTCGGTCCATTGGCCCGATTTCGGTCCTTCCGGTAAATTTTCGTCCCGCGATCAATCCCAAATTTTTTTCTACAGCCTCTCTTATGCTCAGAACAATTTTAATAAACTCTACTTGATCTCTGAAGTTGAGGGGAAATATGTCCTGAGCCTCCGGCTTCCTCGAAAAATTTCATAATACCGAAATTAGGGTTTTCGTCCAATTTCAGGTTTTTCCGTCGTGCTTTGATCCCGTCGTGCTTGCTTCTCGTCGTGCTTGCTTCCCGTCGTGCTTAATTCCCATCATGTTTCCAATGTCTTTGAAATAATATTCCGCTGATACGAAGTTTTGCGGAAAATTTCATGCTGAAGAAACGTCATTCTTCCCAAACGTCGAGCTTCTAAACCGTCGTGCTTCCAAAAATGTTATGCTTCCAAAATGTCCGTCTCATCAATCTAAGGCATCTTCTAACTATGGTCGACCAACTTATTCGACCCATAGTTAACTCACGATCACTTCTTCGCCCACCTCGTACTTCAAAACTTCTCGATCGATCCATATCGCCCGCGACTCGACCACCACAAAGATACTTGACCATACCTACCCTAAATTCCAACGGTTCGGTGTCATGTACTATAATGTAGAAAGATGAATATTTTTAATAAACTCCAAGTGAATCCTGACCTTGATGGAAAATATTTCCCGAGCCTCCGGCTTCCTCGAAAAATCGATAATACCAAAATTAGGGTTTTCGCCCAACTTCGGGTTTTCCTGTCGTGCTTCAATCCATCGTGCTTGCTTCTCGTCCTGCTTAATTCCCGTCCTGCTTCCGACTTATAATGTCTTCAGAATAATATTTTACTGATACGAAGATATTCCGAGAAAACTTCGCGATGAAGAAACGTCAATCTTCAAAAACGTCGAGCTTCTAAACCGTCGTGCTTCAAAAATGTGATTCTTCCAAAACTGTCGTCTGATCAATCTAAGACATTTCTAACAATGGTAGAGCAGCTTATCTCAACACATGCTTCACTCACGATCCATTCTTCGACCTTCTCGTACTTCAAATTTCCGATCGATCTGTATTGCCCGCGACTCAACCACAAAGTTGATGCTCGACCCATCTTCTATTTTCTTCGATCCATGTTAAGTCTTAAGTGATCAAAACTTAACATTCCTAACAGTTCTAGATTCCACTATCTCAATCCTAATTCCTAAAACAACAAATCCTATCGCTGGACGTGACCGGTTTCCCTAATGCCTTTTGTGACTCTTTTGACTCGATAAATATTTAAAACCGATTAAATCATGAGTTACGGAAGCATGGACGAAACCAACACTGAAATTTCCTTTTGATAAAACGTCTGTTGGGCCATATGCTTCAGGTTGTAATGGGCTAGGTATGACCTCTGCATACAACACCTCTTCTCTCGCTAGGCACAAGTATGGTTCTCATTTGGTTCTTGGGTCAGAAGATAATATGGATGATGATGACCAGGATCCACTCTTTGGAACAGGTTCTTGGCGTGATCAGGATATTGTTGTTAGAAAGAAATCTGGATTCTTGAGGCTTGGAAAGAAACATAAGTTTTCCAGGGAGGGAGAAATGAATTCCGAACATTTCATGGGTCCACCATATTCAGCAAGGCAGTCCCACAGCAATGTTGCAAAGTCAAGCAAATATGCAAATCAAATGAAGCCCGTAAAAGGTAGTCTGGCAGACCTTCGTGGGGACTTCTATCGGCATGGGAAGTATCATGGAGATGGATTTTCGGTTGACCCCAGATATATATCTGATGACGTGAATGGTAAAAGTAGAAAAAGAAAGTAAGAGGTTCTGAGCTATTTCGAGAGTTTTAGAGAGTTTTCGAGATCAGTTTCTCTACTGATTTCAAGTCAGCGCCTAGGGAAGGTTCTGGCCAACTGAAGATCAACCAATTGAAGATAACTTCAGATGGGAAGTCAACGTGGCTAGAGAGAGAGAGAGAGAGAGAGAGAAAGAAAGCGTTCGATCTAAAGTTTGATCGATTCTGAAGACCGAGAAGGCCAGTTCCGTCCAATCGATGATTCTCTACGATTGTGACGCGGAAGCTCTGTCCAAATTAAATCCGTCCAGGCCAGTCATATTCTATGATGGTCAAGTGGAGGTGCTGTCCAGAGTTAGTTCAGAACTATGGGTTCAGATCAGTCAAAGTTCTGCTCGATACTCCGCCGGGAAGTCCGAAGAACTGTCCAGAAGCTAGAGGAGGTTCTGTCCGAGTCCAGATCAGCCTGTCGAGGCCTGTCAACTTCTTCATGGTGAAGCCAAGGTTGTGTCCAAGACAAGATCAGTCCAGTCCAGTCCAGTCAAGGCGTCCATTGGGTTTTGGCCAAGTCTTCTCCGACCAACCAGCTGCTTCTCGCCTAGAACACTGTGAGTTGGTTTGTTTGAATTCCACTTGGAATTTAGGGTAGATCGAGTCGCATATAGAGTAGAATAATCATGTTATTGAATGGTAGAGTCCTTAGGGTTATTTTATTTATGGAACCGGACTTAGTTTAGCAAGGGCTAAGCTGAGATGAATGGAATTAAGACTGAGTTAATAACCTGACTAGGACTAGGGCTAGGATGCATCATGTTTTCTATTCTTGCGTGTTGATATGGTTGAGTGCAGGTTCCCGTTATCTTTAAGGATAGTTTCATAGCAGGAGGCTGGACTATCTGGATAACGGTTTGATTTATTTGTTTAGTATTGATATTATTGTTTAGTTATTAGTACTAAGGGTCTTAGGCCATATAGGCCGGACTACTGGTACTATGGTTAGTCTTGTGGAGTCGAGTGTCTAGTTAGGATCTGGAACTTTATCTTTAGGTTAGGTTCTAGATTGAGTTTGTGTTGTGTGAGTGTGCCGACAGTATGTGCGTAACCCGCCCATACTAGGCTTGTGTAGGGGTGATTAGTGTTTCCTCGGCCTCGTACCCAGCGGGTTCAAGGAAACCTCTTATTCGCTGGATCAGGAAGACTCAGACGAACGGTGTCATGTACTATGGCTGAGTATTACACGATGGTGTAATGGGACAGTGACCCGAAGGACTGTGGGCTGTCGCGCGGTGACCCGAAGGACTGTGGGCCGCGGTCGGTTGAAAGTTCCTTCTTCTGGCCTTTGTGGTAGGGAGATAGGATATTGCCGATAGAGAGGAGGAACACGATGTCACCAGGGCCCAGGTTAGAGTGTTGTGTTAGTGTGTCGTAGAGGGTTATGGAACCCTCGAGTTAGCGTAGCACCGATATACGGTGTTATGAGTTAGATCTGAGTCGTAGATACTCATAGTCTTATAATTGTGATTGTGTTTGTGGTTGACTGATTTGCTTGCAGGTTCTGACATTAAGTCATAAGTCCGGTTTAGGTACCGGATTAGGCTTGGTGTGATTTGGTTATTGTAGGCCTGACGTTGGCATGTATGTGTTTGAGGGATTGCTTGTGAAGGGTGGTGGATATTAAAGCTATGCGGTATCATTGGTTGGCCGATCTTGTTCTTGTTTGATTGTTGGTTGATCGGCCAATGGTATTTGTATAAGTGTCTAACACTACATGAGTACTGAACTCTAGCGTATATATGGTTAACTAGGGATTGTTTGTTGACTTGTTTTAATGCAGGTTCCCGTTACTTGAAGTTAGATCATGGCAGGAGGCCAAGTCTAAATTAGTAACGGTTTGCTAGGCCTTAGCTTATATTGCATGCTAGGGCTAGATTGATTGTTATTTTGGGTTGTCTGGGTAGAGTCTAGGTTGCGGGTAGAGGTCGCCAGCTCACTGAGTAATACTAGATTACTCATCCAACTCCGTTGTCCTTTTTGCAGGTCGCTTTAGGTAAGGATAATCGGGTAGCTTTGTGCTGGACGTTAGGACCGCCGGTGTAGATTTTCATGCCTTTTGTAAACGGTATTGTGAATTGTGTTATGTCGACTCGATTTGGCATTAGGCCGGGCCCAGTCTCAAATTTTTCAATGTATGAATATTTCTTGAATCAATAAAAGTAATCGTTTTATATGCGCTTCATGAGTACTCTGATATTTGACTAGTCCGGTCTAACACAACGTTAGGTCGTGGTACGGGTTGAAAAGCCTTAGGCCATGATCTAACGGAAAACGCTAACTCTAGGTACGGGTTGCAAAGCCTTATGCCTTGACGCAGCGGGACGAGTTAGTGGATGAACTGGTCTAGGTCGTGGAGTAAAGTTTGTGACTCTGACCGGATTGTCCCTAGCCCGTCACGTAGCGCTTCTGAACCATGGTGTTGGGTTGGACGGTCAGTCATGTTCTTGTTTGATTGTTGGCTGGCCGGTTGGCCTTTCATCTCCAACCCTTGGTGTGGGTCGTCCGTCGGTCATGTTCTTGTTTGATTGTTGGCCGGTGGGTCGACCTATGCCTAGGACGGTTCGGGGGTGTTACAGAGGTGGTATCAGAGCATGGTTTCGTCCATGCTTCCGTAACTCATGATTTAATCGATTATGGCGACTTTAGACAGTATACACAAAGGGACATGGGCAAGCAAAGTAAAGAGTTATGAAGACGAGTTGAGATTAAGTGAAGCATGAGAAATTAAGAAGTGAAGAAATGAAAGGATTCAAAACTGAGGAAATGCATGGAGATGTATTAAGATGGAGCGAGTTCAGAATCAGAAAATCTAGAAGAAGACTGAAGAAATCAAGGGGAGATATCTAAGGCCAACCGATAAAGAAGCACATCTAGTGATCAAGACAAAGTTATCTAATGTGGAGTTATGGAGGAGTTGTTATCAAGGTGGTATCAGAGCATGGTTTCGTCCATGCTTCCGGAACTCATGATTTAATCGGTTTTAAATATTTATCGAGTCAAAATGAGTCACAAAAGGCATTAGGGAAACCGGTCACGTCCAGCGATAGGATTTGTGGTTTAGGAAATTAGGATTGAGATAGTGGAATCTAGAACTGTTAGGTTGCTTGGGTAGAACTGTTAGGTTGCTGGTTAGAATTGCGGTTAGGTTGCATTGTTAGTATTTGCTGGGTTAGTAGATTATGTGATTAATTACTAACTTGCATGTGAGGTGTTCTTTTGAGTTGCAGCGAGTAAGTGTGTTTGTTGATCGGAACTTTAAGGGATGAAAACCTTAAAGTGGAGGGAGTTCGAGGCCAAACCCAAACCCGAAGCGAAAGAGGAGAGACCGATTCAGAGAACTGGGCTGTGGTATGGACTGGACAGATGGGAAGAAACAAGACTTCGTTGGGAAATGACTTCATCAGTATCTGGGAAATGAGAGATCGAGGAAATGGTTGGAGTAATCAGAGGCGCAGATTGGCAAGGGAAGCAGGAGGTGTTGAAGCCCAGGAGAGTACAGCATGCTGATTGACACCCAGAAGCACGAGGTGCCGCGAAACCTGCGATCGGAGCATGCTGAGCGACATGTGTGCGCTGAGTGTCAATCTGGATGAGGTCAGGCCGTGGATCAGACATCTGGAGGGCATGGTGTCACTCTGCATGATGTCCTGGTCATGCCATCAGACATGTGGAGCACGAGGTGCCGCGACGCATGCGTCCGGAGCCATGCGAAGCGACACACAGGCTGCCACACGGCTTGTTTCTGATTGGTTGCTGCATTCTATATAAACCCCACGACCCCAGCTCATTTCATCACATCCAGACCTGTCCAAAACAAGTTAAAAAAGTGAGAGAAAAGTAGAAAAAGAATTCAAGTGATTCCGAGCTATTTCGAGAGTTTTAGAGAGTTTTCGAGATCAGTTCTCTACTGATTTCGAGTCATCGCCTTGGGAAGGTTCTGTCCAACTGAAGGTCAATCAAATGAAGATCAGCTCAGATGCGAATCAAGTCAACGTGGCCAGATAGAAAGAGAGAGAGAAGCAAAGGGGTCGACTTAGAGTGTAGTCGATTCTCACCGAGAAGGCCAGTTCCGTCCAATCAGCGATTCTATACGATTGTGACGCGGAAGCTCTGTCCAAATGATTTCGTCCAAGCCAGTCATATTATCCTACAATCAAGTGGAGGTGCTGTCCAGAGTTAGTTCAGAACCACGGGTTCAGATCACTCGAAGTTCTGCTCGATACTCCGCCGGGAAGTCCGAAGAACTGTCAAAGAGCTAAAGGAGGTTCTGTCCAGATCAGGCCGTCCAGACCTGTTAGTGTCTTCATGATCAAGCCGAGGGTCTGTCCAAGTCGAGGTCAGTCCAGTCCAGTCCAGTCAAGGCGTCTCTTGGGTTTTGGCTAAGTCCTCTCCGATCAACCAGCTGCTTCTCGCCTAGAACACTGTGAGTTGGCTTGTGTGAATTCCACTTGGAATTTAGGGTAGTTTTGTGAGTTGGTTTGTTGTGAATTCCACTTGGAATTTAGGGTAGTTTTGTGAGTTGGTTTGTTTGAATTCCACTTGGAATTTAGGGTAGATCGAGTCGCATATAGAGTAGAATGATCACGTTATTGAATGGTAGAGTCCTTAGGGTTATTTTATTTATGGAACCGGACTCAGTTTAGCAAGGGCTAAGCTGAGATGAATGGAATTAAGACTGAGTTAATAACCTGACTAGGACTAGGACTAGGGCTAGGATGCATCATGTTTTCTATTCTTGCGTGTTGATATGGTTGAGTGCAGGTTCCCGTTATCTTTAAGGATAGTTTCATAGCAGGAGGCTGGACTATCTGGATAACGGTTTGATTTATTTGTTTAGTATTGATATTATTGTTTAGTTATTAGTACTAAGGGTCTTAGGCCATATAGGCCGGACTACTGGTACTATGGTTAGTCTTGTGGAGTCGTGTCTAGTTAGGATCTGGAACTTTATCTTTAGGTTAGGTTCTAGATTAAGTTTGTGTTGTGTGAGTGTGCCGACAGTATGTGCGTGACCCGCCCATACTAGGCTTGTGTAGGGGTGATTAGTGTTTCCTCGGCCTCGTACCCAGCTGGTTCAAGGAAACCCCTTATTCGCTGGATCGGGAAGACTCAAAAGAACGGTGTCATGTACTATGGCTGAGTATTACACGACGGTGTAATGTGGCAGTGACCCGAAGGACTGTGGGCTGTCGCGCGGTGACCCGAATGACTGTGGGCCGCGGTCGGTTGAAAGTTCCTTCTTCTGGCCTTTGTGGTAGGAAGATAGGATATTGCCGATAGAGAGGAGGAACACTAAGTCACCAGGGCCCAGGTTAGAGTGTTGTGTTAGACTGTCGTAGAGGGTTATGGAACCCTCGAGTTAGTGTAGCACCGATATACGGTGTTACAAGTTAGATCGAGTCGTAGTTACTCATAGTCTTATTATTGTGATTGTGTTTGTGGTCGATTGATTTGCTTGCAGGTTCTGACATTAAGTCCTAAGTCTGGTTTAGGTACCGGATTAGGCTTGATGTGTATTTCGTTAGTGTAGGCCTGACGTTGGCCTGTATGTGTTTGAGTGATTGCTTGTGAAGGGTGGTGGATATTAAAGCTATGCGGTATCATTGGTTGGCCGATCATGTTCTTGTTTGATTGTTGGTCGATCGATTAATGATACTTGTATAGTCTAAGTGTCTAACACTACATGAGTATTGAACTCAGGCGTATATATGGTTAACTAGGGATTGCTTGTTGACTTGTTTTAATGCAGGTTCCCGTTACTTGAAGCTAGATCATGGCAGGAGGCCAAGTCTAACTTAGTAACGGTTTGCTTAGCCTTAGCTTTTATTGCATGCTAGGGCTAGATTGATTGTTATTTGGGTTGTCCGGGTTAGAGTCTAGGTTGCGGGTAGAGGCCGCCAGCTCACTGAGTAACATTAGGTTACTCATCCAACTCCGTTGTCCTTTTTGCAGGTCGCTTTAGGTAAGGATGATCGGATTGCTTGGTGCTGGACGTTAGGACCGCCGGTGTAGATTATCATGCCTTTTGTAAATGGTATTGTGGATTTGTGTTTAGTTGACTCGATTTGGCATTAGGCCGGGACCGGTCTCGAATTATATCAATGTATGGATATTTCTCGAATCAATAAAGTAATTGTTTTATATGCGCTTCATGAGTACTCTGATATTTGACTAGTCCGGTCTAACACAACGTTAGGTCGTAGTACGGGTTGAAAAGCCTTAGGCCTCGATCTAACGGAAAACGCTAACTCTAGGTACGGGTTGCAAAGCCTTGTGCCTTGACGCAGCGGGACGAGTTAGTGGATGAACTGGTCTAGGTCGTGGAGTAAATCTTGTGACTCTGACCGGATCGTCCCTAACCCGTCACGTAGCGCTTCCGGACCATGGTGTTGGGTTGGACGGTCAGTCATGTTCTTGTGTGATTGTTGGCTGGCCGGTTGGCTCATTCATCTCCAACCCTTGGTGTGGGTCGTCCGTCGGTCATGTTCTTGTTTGATTGTTGACCGGTGGGTCGACCTATGCTTAGGACGGTTTGGGGGTGTTACAAAGGTCGACAATGCCCCCGACTGTGATAACCCGCCCTTTGGGATAAAATGGTCGAGAGAGAAAAAGTCAGAATCCAGAGCCGAGCTTTTGGGAATCAAAGCAATTGAAGGAATGTTAAGTTTTGATCACTTAAGACTTAACATGGATCGAAGAAGAATAGAAGGTTGGTCGAGAATCAACTTTCTGGTTGAGTCGCGGGCAACACAGATCTATCGGGAAATTTGAAGTACGAGAAGGTCGAAGAATGGATCGTGAGTGAAGCATGAGTTGAGATAAGCTGCTCTACCATTGTTAGAAATGTCTTAGATTGATCAGACGGCAGTTTTGGAAGAATCACATTTTTGAAGCACGACGGTTTAGAAGCTCGACGTTTTTGAAGATTGACGTTTCTTCATCGCGAAGTTTTCTCGGAATATCTTCGTATCAGTAAAATATTATTCTGAAGACATTATAAGTCGGAAGCAGGACGGGAATTAAGCAGGACGGGAAGCAAGCACGACGGGATTGAAGCACGATGAGAAAACCCGAAGTTGGGCGAAAACCCTAATTTTGGTATTATTGATTTTTCGAGGAAGCCGGAGGCTCGGGAAATATTTTCCATCAAGGTAAGGATTCACTTGGAGTTTATTAAAAATATTCATCTCATCAGAACGGGCGTAGAAAAATATTCGGGATTGATCGCGGGACGAAAACTCACCGGAAGGGTCGAAATCAGTCGAATGGACCGAGAAGCTCGAGCTGGCCTTATCTATGAGATAAGGACGTGATGTAACCTGCCTGGCATGGTATGTGGCAAGGGAAGCAGGAGGTGTTGAAGCCCAGGAGAGTACAGCATGCTGATTGACACCCAGAAGCACGAGGTGCCGCGAAACCTGCGATCGGAGCATGCTGAGCGACATGTGTGCGCTGAGTGTCAATCTGGATGAGGTCAGGCCGTGGATCAGACATCTGGAGGGCATGGTGTCACTCTGCATGATGTCCTGGTCATGCCATCAGACATGTGGAGCACGAGGTGCCGCGACGCATGCGTCCGGAGCCATGCGAAGCGACACATAGGCTGCCACACGGCTTGTTTCTGATTGGTTGCTGCATCCTATATAAACCCCACGACCCCAGCTCATTTCATCACATCCAGACTGTCCAAAACAAGTTAAAAAAGTGAGAGAAAAGTAGAAAAAGAATTCAAGTGATTCCGAGCTATTTCGAGAGTTTTAGAGAGTTTTCGAGATCAGTTCTCTACTGATTTCGAGTCATCGCCTTGGGAAGGTTCTGTCCAACTGAAGGTCAATCAAATGAAGATCAGCTCAGATGCGAATCAAGTCAACGTGGCCAGATAGAAAGAGAGAGAGAAGCAAAGGGTTCGACTTAGAGTGTAGTCGATTCTCACCGAGAAGGCCAGTTCCGTCCAATCAGCGATTCTATACGATTGTGACGCGGAAGCTCTGTCCAAATGATTTCGTCCAAGCCAGTCATATTATCCTACAATCAAGTGGAGGTGCTGTCCAGATTAGTTCAGAACCACGGGTTCAGATCACTCGAAGTTCTGCTCGATACTCCGCCGGGAAGTCCGAAGAACTGTCAAAGAGCTAAGGAGGTTCTGTCCAGATCAGGCCGTCCAGACCTGTTAGTGTCTTCATGATCAAGCCGAGGGTCTGTCCAAGTCAGAGGTCAGTCCAGTCCAGTCCAGTCAAGGCGTCTCTTGGGTTTTGGCTAAGTCCTCTCCGATCAACCAGCTGCTTCTCGCCTAGAACACTGTGAGTTGGTTTGTTTGAATTCCACTTGGAATTTAGGGTAGATCGAGTCGCATATAGAGTAGAATGATCACGTAATTGAATGGTAGAGTCCTTAGGGTTATTTTATTTATGGAACCGGACTCAGTTTAGCAAGGGCTAAGCTGAGATGAATGGAATTAAGACTGAGTTAATAACCTGACTAGGACTAGGACTAGGGCTAGGATGCATCATGTTTTCTATTCTTGCGTGTTGATATGGTTGAGTGCAGGTTCCCGTTATCTTTAAGGATAGTTTCATAGCAGGAGGCTGGACTATCTGGATAACGGTTTGATTTATTTGTTTAGTATTGATATTATTGTTTAGTAGTTAGTACTAAGGGTCTTAGGCCATATAGGCCGGACTACTGGTACTATGGTTAGTCTTGTGGAGTCGTGTCTAGTTAGGATCTTGAACTTTATCTTTAGGTTAGGTTCTAGATAGAATTTGTGTTGTGTGAGTGTGCCGACAGTATGTGCGTGACCCGCCCATACTAGGCTTGTGTAGGGGTGATTAGTGTTTCCTCGGCCTCGTACCCAGCGGGTTCAAGGAAACCCCTTATTCGCTGGATCGGGAAGACTCAGAGAGACGGGATCATGGCCTATGGCTGAGTATTACACGACGGTGTAATGTGGCAGTGACCCGAAGGACTGTGGGCTGTCGCGCGGTGACCCGAAGGACTGTGGGCCGCGGTCGGTTGAAAGTTCCTTCTTCTGGCCTTTGTGGTAGGGAGATAGGATATTGCCGATAGAGAGGAGGAACACGATGTCACCAGGGCCCAGGTTAGAGTGTTGTGTTAGAGTGTCGTAGAGGGTTATGGAACCCTCGAGTTAGTGTAGCACCGATATACGGTGTTACAAGTTAGATCGAGTCGTAGTTACTCATAGTCTTATTATTGTGATTGTGTTTGTGGTTGATTGATTTGCTTGCAGGTTCTGACATTAAGTCCTAAGTCTGGTTTAGGTACCGGATTAGGCTTGATGTGTATTTGTTAGTGTAGGCCTGACGTTGGCCTGTATGTGTTTGAGTGATTGCTTGTGAAGGGTGGTGGATATTAAAGCTATGCGGTATCATTGGTTGGCCGATCATGTTCTTGTTTGATTGTTGGTCGATCGATTAATGATACTTGCATAGTCTAAGTGTCTAACACTACATGAGTACTGAACTCAAGCGTATATATGGTTAACTAGGGATTGCTTGTTGACTTGTTTTAATGCAGGTTCCCGTTACTTGAAGCTAGATCATGGCAGGAGGCCAAGTCTAACTTAGTAACGGTTTGCTTAGCCTTAGCTTTTATTGCATGCTAGGGCTAGATTGATTGTTATTTTGGGTTGTCTGGGTTAGAGTCTAGGTTGCGGGTAGAGGCCGCCAGCTCACTGAGTAATACTAGATTACTCATCCAACTCCGTTGTCCTTTTTGCAGGTCGCTTTAGGTAAGGATGATCGGATAGCTTGGTGCTGGACGTTAGGACCGCCGGTGTAGATTTTCATGCCTTTTGTAAACGGTATTGTGGATTTGTGTTTAGTTGACTCGATTTGGCATTAGGCCGGGACCGGTCTCGAATTATATCAATGTATGGATATTTCTCGAATAAATAAAGTAATTGTTTTATATGCGCTTCATGAGTACTCTGATATTTGACTAGTCCGGTCTAACACAACGTTAGGTCGTAGTACGGGTTGAAAAGCCTTAGGCCTCGATCTAACGGAAAACGCTAACTCTAGGTACGGGTTGCAAAGCCTTATGCCTTGACGCAGCGGGACGAGTTAGTGGATGAACTGGTCTAGGTCGTGGAGTAAAGTTGTGACTCTGACCGAATGTCCCTAACCCGTCACATAGCGCTTCCGGACCATGGTGTTGGGTTGGACGGTCAGTCATGTTCTTGTTTGATTGTTGGCTGGCCGGTTGGCTCATTCATCTCTAACCCTGGGTGTTGGACGGTCGATCGGTCATGTTCTTGTTTGATTGTTGCCGGTTGATCGACCATATGTCTAGGACGGTTCGGGGGTGTACAAGGTGGTATCAGAGCATGGTTTCGTCCATGCTTCCGGAACTCATGATTTAATCGGTTTTAAATATTTATCGAGTCAAAATGAGTCACAAAAGGCATTAGGGAAACCGGTCACGTCCAGCGATAGGATTTGTGGTTTTAGGAAATTAGGATTGAGATAGTGGAATCTAGAACTGTTAGGTTGCTTGGGTAGAACTGTTGTTGGTGCTGGTTAGAATTGCGGTTAGGTTGCATTGTTAGTATTTGCTGGGTTAGTAGATTATGTGATTAATTACTAACTTGCATGTGAGGTGTTCTTTTGAAGTTGCAGCGAGTAAGTGTGTTTGTTGATCGGAACTTTAAGGGATGAAAACCTTAAAGTGGAGGGAGTTCGAGGCCAAACCCAAACCCGAAGCGAAAGAGGAGAGACCGATTCAGAGAACTGGGCTGTGGTATGGACTGGACAGATGGGAAGAAACAAGACTTCGTTGGGGGGACTTCATCAGTATCTGGGAAATGAGAGATGAGAGGAAATGGTTGGAGTAATCAGAGGCGCAGATTGGCAAGATCGTATCATGGGAAATTAGTTAGGCAGCAAAGTAAAAACTAAGAGAAGACGCAGTGATCATTCAAGTGAAATTTATGAAGATGATTGTGGTGACATTGGGAAGGACACTCAAGGGACAGTGAAAGGCAGAGTGAAGAGATATGAAGACGATTATGGCGACTTTAGACAGTATACACAAAGGGACATGGGCAAGCAAAGTAAAGAGTTATGAAGATGAGTTGAGATAAGTGAAGCATGAGAAACAAGAAGTGAAGAGAAAGAAATGAAGGATTCAAAACTGAGGAATGCATGGAGATGTATTAAGATGGAGCGAGTTCAGAATCAGAAAATCTAGAAGAAGACTGAAGAAATCAAGGGGAGATATCTAAGGCCAACCGATAAAGAAGCACATCTAGTGATCAAGACAAAGTTATCTAATGTGGAGTTATGGAGAGTTGTTATCAAGGTGGAGCAAGTTCAAAATCCAAAGTGTTTATGGAGACCCAAAGAAACCGAAAGAAAGGCGAGCCAGCAAAGAGCCATATCTTATGACCAAGACCGCAAGACGAAGTTATTCAAAAGCTGAACATCATCACTACACATCAAGGAGGAACATTTCGTGAAGCTAAGCAATTGCGCAACTAAGAATTCGAGGACGAATTCTATTAAGGGGGGGAGAATGTGATAACCCGCCCTTTGGGATAAAATGGTCGAGAGAGAAAAGTCAGAATCCAGAGCCGAGCTTTTGGGAATCAAAGCAATTGAAGGAATGTTAAGTTTTGATCACTTAAGACTTAACATGGATCGAAGAAAAATAGAAGGTTGGTCGAGAATCAACTTTCTGGTTGAGTCGCGGGCAACACAGATCTATCGGGAAATTTGAAGTACGAGAAGGTCGAAGAATGGATCGTGAGTGAAGCATGAGTTGAGATAAGCTGCTCTACCATTGTTAGAAATGTCTTAGATTGATCAGACGGCAGTTTTAGTTTTGGAAGAATCACATTTTTGAAGCACGACGGTTTAGAAGCTCGACGTTTTTGAAGATTGACGTTTCTTCATCGCGAAGTTTTCTCGGAATATCTTCGTATCAGTAAAATATTATTCTGAAGACATTATAAGTCGGAAGCAGGACGGGAATTAAGCAGGACGGGAAGCAAGCACGACGGGATTGAAGCACGATGAGAAAACCCGAAGTTGGGCGAAAACCCTAATTTTGGTATTATTGATTTTTCGAGGAAGCCGGAGGCTCGGAAAATATTTTCCATCAAGGTAAGGATTCACTTGGAGTTTATTAAAAATATTCATCTCATCAGAACGGGCGTAGAAAAATATTCGGGATTGATCGCGGGACGAAAATTCACCGGAAGGGTCGAAATCAGTCGAATGGACCGAGAAGCTCGAGCTGGCCTTATCTATGAGATAAGGACGTGATGTAACCTGCCTGGCATGGTATGTGGCAAGGGAAGCAGGAGGTGTTGAAGCCCAGGAGAGTACCGCATGCTGATTGACACCCAGAAGCACGAGGTTGCCGCGAAACCTGCGATCGGAGCATGCTGAGCGATGCATGTCGTGCGCTGAGTGTCAATCTGGATGAGGTCAGGCCGTGGATCAGACATCTGGAGGGCATGGTGTCACTCTGCATGATGTCCTGGTCATGCCATCAGACGTGTGGAGCACGAGGTGCCGCGACGCATGCGTCCGGAGCCATGCGAAGCGACACACGGCTGCCACACGGCTTGTTTCTGATTGGTTCTGCATCTATATAAACCCCACGACCCCAGCTCATTTCATCACATCCAGACCTGTCCAAAACAAGTAAAAAGTGAGAGAAAAGTAGAAAAAGAATTCAAGTGATTCCGAGCTATTTCGAGAGTTTTAGAGAGTTTTCGAGATCAGTTCTCTATTGATTTCGAGTCATCGCCTTGGAAGGTTCTGTCCAACTGAAGGTCAATCAAATGAAGATCAGCTCAGATGCGAATCAAGTCAACGTGGCCAGATAGAAGAGAGGAGAGAAGCAAGGGGTCGATTAGAGTGTAGTCGATTCTCACCGAGAGAAGCCAGTTCCGTCCAATCAGCGATTCTATACGATTGTGACGCGGAAGCTCTGTCCAAATGATTTCGTCCAAGCCAGTCATATTATCCTACAATCAAGTGGAGGTGCTGTCCAGAGTTAGTTCAGAACCACGGGTTCAGATCACTCGAAGTTCTGCTCGATACTCCGCCGAAGGAATGTCCGAAGAACTGTCAAAGAGCTAAAGGAGGTCTGTCCAGATCAGGCCGTCCAGACCTGTTAGTGTCTTCATGATCAAGCCGAGGGTCTGTCCAAGTCGAGGTCAGTCCAGTCCAGTCCAGTCAAGGCGTCTCTTGGGTTTTGGCTAAGTCCTCTCCGATCAACCAGCTGCTTCTCGCCTAGAACACTGTGAGTTGGTTTGTTTGAATTCCACTTGGAATTTAGTAGATCGTAGATCGAGTCGCATATAGAGTAGAATGATCACGTTATTGAATGGTAGAGTCCTTAGGGTTATTTTATTTATGGAACCGGACTCAGTTTAGCAAGGGCTAAGCTGAGATGAATGGAATTAAGACTGAGTTAATAACCTGACTAGGACTAGG
>NW_022610111.1:0-52968 GCF_000309985.2 Brassica rapa
GATTACTTCCGACACCTTGAACCATCATCCAGAGGTCAGGTCGTCCATACTCAACCATGATCATATCTTACACGGCCTTCCTTGAACAATCACACCTAGGCTTAGTACCTATGGTCTACGACACATAGTACTAGCCATACACTTCGTCATGACTCTTAGCCAATCTCGAAGGTATCAACACCAAGGTTGATATCTAGACGCATCACATCAATACTCTTACTCCAGCAACATGACAATCCATACTAGTGTTAGACCACATAACATCCCTCATGACGTCGCCAATCACTTAATACTTCCACTACCATTACGTTCCTAGTTGATTAAGATCTCGGTTTGACCACACTCTTGGAAAACGTCCCATACCATTCTCCAAGGCGTCTTACTTTTGCGAATGCTCACACCATTCACAAGAGCAATTTTAATATACCTCGATCCCCGTCATACTAAGGTACTTAAGATCATGTTCTTCCATTGATTGGAACGAACATCATGAGTTTCCTCATTCTTTTTTCGGATAGATTCATATTGGAATTGGTTCATTCCATCCAACTAGATCTAAAGACACCTACCTTGACTTATACCGAGTCCTAGCTGATCCATACCCTGACTTCCTTGCAGCTTGGGACACTCCGATTGGAATTTTCCTTGCTGGCCACAATGAAAACAAGTCATCGTGCCGCTTCTACCAGATGGGTTCAGTCGAGGACAGTTTTGAACTCCATGGTCAATGCTGCCACAACGAACACAAGCCCCCTTGGCCTTCCAGCACTCACCGAGATGGTTCCGTCCACATTTGGAACACGCATGTCAGCCACCAGAGGTCTTCCCTCCGTCCACCTGGTCCCATTTTCTCTTTTTATCATTAGTCTTGCCCAATGAGCCAGACTGTGGCTTAGCCTTAAGCTTAGCTTCTTCAGCCAAGTTAGACTCTAACAAAGCCACCCGTTCGACCAGATCTCCGATGGTGTTGAAAGTGCGGATAGAGCAGTGGGTCTTCTGTTCCGGCCTTAGGCCTCGGATGAACCTACGGACCTGGACTGACTCTTCCTTCAGTTCTCTTCCAACGAACCGTCTGAGTCGGTTGAACTCCTCTTCATACTCCCGTACGGTCCTGCAGCCTTGGACCAAATCTAGAAACTTAGCTTCCAGACGTTCCCAAGCCTCAGCAGGGAATTATTTGCGGTTGAATTCAACTTCAAAGTCCGCAAAACTTGTGAGACTTCAATTGGTGCGCTTGTACACTGCAAGCCACCAATTATGCGCATCCCCTTACAGGAAGAGAACCGCAATGTCTCGCCTGTAATCCTCTGGACAGCGAGTTGATTGAAAGTTTCGGACCAGCCTACTCCTCCACTCATCTGCCACAATGGGGTTGGTCCTACCTGAGAATTGCATCATACCCAATCTGGATAGATGTTGAAGCAAACTTGGGCCGCACGTGCGCTACACAAATGTATTCAACGAGTTCACACCTTGGCCGACAGGCCCGGGTAATCTTTGAAACTTATCTTGTAACCCCTATATAAAAGGAACTTATATTCAGAAATAAAGACACACGATTTCCCCATTCTTTTACAACAAAAACTTTGATTTCTCATAAGGTGCCAGCAGAGTCCTAAAAGCAACATCCGCTGATCCCTGGTCGGCATCGTTTATGGTTGAGACTAGGACGGTATCTGATCGTCTTCGAGCCCCAACTTTCGTTCTTGATTAATGAAACATCCTTGGCAAATGCTTTTGCAGTTGTTCGTCTTTCATAAATCCAAGAATTTCACCTCTGACTATGAAATATGAATGCCCCCGACTGTCCCTGTTAATCATTACTCTGATCCCGAAGGGCAACACAATAGGATCAAAAACCTATGATGTTATCCCATGCTAATGTATACAAAGCGTAGGTTTGCTTTGAGCACTCTAATTTCTTTAAAGTAACAGCACCGGAGGCATGACCCGGCCAGTTAAGGCCAGGACCATATCACCGACAGAAGAGACAAGCCGACCGGTGCTCACCGAAGGCGGACCAGGCGACCCATCCCAAGGTTCAACTACGAGCTTTTTAACTGCAACAACTTAAATATACACTATTGGAGCAGGAATTACCGCGGCTGCTGGCACCAGACTTGCCCTCTAATGGATCCTCGTTAAGGGATTTAGATTGTACTAATTCCAATTACCAGACTCAAAGAGCCCGGTATTGTTATTTATTGTCACTACCTCCTCGTGTCAAGATTGGATAATTTGCGCGCCTGCTGCCTTCCTTGGATGTGGTAGCCATTTCTCAGGCTCCCTTTACAGAATCAAACCCTAATTCTCCGTCACCCGTTACCACCATGGTAGGCCACTATCCTACCATCAAAAGTTGATAGGGAAAAATTTTGAATGATGCGTCGCCAGCACTAAGGCCATGCGATCTGTCGAGTTATCATGAATCATCAGAGCATCGGGCAGAGTCCGCGTCGACCTTTTATCTAATAAATGCATCCCTTCCAGAAGTCGGGGTTTGTTGCACGTATTAGCTCTAGAATTACTACGGTTATCCGAGTAGTAGTTGTCACGCCCCCAATCCTGAGTAGGATTGTTGGGACGGCCATGGTGCGAGGAAACGTGCAAGCCAGTCTTAGGGCATCAAGGCAAGCGTTCCATGGTCGAGAAAGAAGGTTAAGGACATAAGGAAACTTAGACTTAACCTTATACAAGCTAAGAGACAGCTAGGAAGAGTAAGACGGTAGCTGGACGAAGTGGACGAGTAGCTCGGCCAGTTCAAAGAAGCTAGGTTCAGTTCACTCCAGCTCAGTCCCTACTAAGTCAGCTCCACTAGCTGGACTACTAGCTCACTCAGCTGAGGCAGCTGAGAGTCAGCTCATCTCAGCTAGACGGACTGTCCGGGTCCGGGTCAGTGGCGGGCTGTGAGGTCCGGCCATGAGGCCATGGGCTGTTGGGTCTTTGGACAAGGCCGTGGGCTAAGTCCAGGAGGCCTGGGGCGTGGGTTGGGCTTATGACCGACCCCAAACCCAATCAGAAAGGGCGAAGGGATGCAAGTGGCCGAAAGGGGGCAACCCTTGGCCGATGGTGCCCATTCGCTAGCAAGTCGTGCCTGTTCGTGGGGCAAGACTTACCCCCTCGTTTTCTATAAATATGGGGGCTCTCTGGTCGATTTCATTATCCAATTCCGGAGTAAAATACTCAGAGAAAAACGTAAAGAGAAAGAAAGAGAGAAAGAGAGAGTTCCGGCCAAGAGAAAGGCCGATTGTGGTGGTGTTGTGTTCCGGCGACTCTGATCGTTTGAGAACTAACTCCGGTCAAGAATGGGAGATCAAGACAAGGAGAAGAGCATGGAGAACCCAGACGTGGTTCACAAGGTATGTGATGGGCCGTGGCTCCATCAGACCGAACGGACGGTCCATGCGACCGCACCGCGGCTCTGCTCGGTTCCTAAGTCCCATCCGGCTCTCCTTATATGTTTCAATTCGTTTCTCTTCTCTTCTCTCTGGTTAAACACAGAAGGTTGTGTTGGTTGAGTCCAAGGGACACGTCCCTAGGCTTTGGCCGAACATAAACAAACCACTAGCCTAGACACGGGTCGGTTAGTGGGATGATCCGATCGCACCAAAACTGGGCGATTAGGACAAACGGTTGGGAATGACCCAAAGGGCACGAGTTGTCAAGAGTCATGAGTGTCCAAGAGGCAAGAATGGCCAAAGGGTGCATGTTCCAAACGGTGTCTTTCGGGACAGGTTAGGACCAATCCTTATGGATCAGCCTATGGCTTGTCTAGTTAAGACAAGGTCATGGTTTGTCTAAGCCAAGGTAGAGTCGCAAGGTCTGACCGGTTGCTAAGCCTTCCGTATTAGGCTTGAGGCTTACTCGGCCGATTGGATCCAGGCCTAAGGCCGATCAGGTAAGGGAGTCCGTTGGGCCATTGAGCCGGACTCCATTGGCCGGTCGCACCTAGATTCTATCCGGTTAGACGGATTGGTCTTTGGGGACGATCCGGATCTGTTCGTGTGTTCTGTTTATCTATTCTGGACTATCTATCTGATTCTAAGTCAAGGGGTGGTTGGTTGAATGACTTAGGTTACGGTAGGTAGGTTCATACGTTTTATGTTTATGTTGACTGAGGTTTATCTAAGTTCTAGGAACCAAGCCAAGCATTGTGTAATCAATCCGTTCCATTCTCGGTTATGATTAATGCTTATCTGGTTGTGGTTTCAGGAACTAAGGATGGTTCTGGTCAAGCCAAGGAGCCGTGAAGGCTCGGTCAGTGAGAGGCTGTGTAACATGTGGTTAGATGATGCTAGGGATGCACTAGTGATTGTCTATGAGACTGTTAAGAAGTTGTGTATTGAATCTCATGTTTCTAAGTAATACAAAGTTTATACATTGTTATTCCGCTGTGCAATCTGTTCCTTTGTTTATGAACCTCATATTCGAATATGACTTAGTAAATAAAAGACATAAAATGGATCAACAAGCAAAAAAATTAATAAGTAAGCCTGCGGACTCCATCAGGTCGAGAGGCCAGGGTTCGGTTCTTACAAGTTGGTATCAGAGCATGTTTGATTCTAGGATAGTTGGGTTATGCAGTCCACACACACACACGCAGCCAGCTGATTAGGTCTCACGGTGAGGTTTGACTGCTTAGTCTAGGGATTGTTTTGTTCTGTTTATGTTAGTGTGTGTCGTACTAACATTGTCTGAATCCTTAGGCTGGAAAAAGCAAGTCGGGAAAGTCCTGAAGGAGTAAGTAAACAGCCGGTCAGTCTAGTCAAGTGGCCATGGACGGGACCAATCTATCCGGATTGCAAACCGATCCGGCCGCGGCTGACACTAGAGACGTGTTGCCAACTGATCAGGCTAACCTTACGGGGACGCAACAGGATGGTCAGGAACATCGGGAGAGTGATGAGGAAGTGGAATCCTCGAACGCTAACCGTGATGGTGACCAGCATGAGAGAGTGGCCGATGGAACGGCTAACGTGCCCGCAACACTGTCCAAAGAGGACTTGTTAGAGGCCATGAAGGTAATGGGGACTCAGATGGTGGCTATGGCTCAACTGTTCACGCCACTAGTGAACTCCTCGGTTGGCCAGGCTACGCCTGTGGCTACGACCACCCCCAACACTAATGGTCCAGTTGTGGAAACGGTTGAGGTGATCGAGATCGATCCTCCGGAAAAGTCTGAAAAGAAGGTGGACTATCTGAGTCTACTTCAACATTTATCCAGGTTGGATACGAAGCATTTCTCCGGTAGCACCGACCCTATTGTGGCTGATGAGTGGAGGAGTAGGCTGGTCCGAAACTTTCAATCAACTCGCTGTCCAGAGGATTACAGACGAGACATTGCGGTTCACTTCCTGGAAGGGGACGCGCATAACTGGTGGCTTGCAGTGGACAAGCGCACCAATGGGAGTTTGAAAGTTTTGCGGACTTTGAAGTTGAGTTCAACCGCAAAATACTTCCCTGCTGAGGCTTGGGATCGTTTGGAAGCTCAGTTTCTAGATTTGGCCCAGGTCCGCAGGACCGTACGAGAGTACGAAGAAGAGTTCAACCGGCTCAGACGGTTCGTTGGAAGAGAGCTGGAGGACGAGGCAGTCCAGGTCCGTAGGTTCATCCGAGGCCTAAGGCCAGAACTGAAGACCCATTGCTCGATCCGCACCTTCAACACCGTCGGAGAACTGGTGGAACGGGTGGCTTTGCTAGAGACTAACTTGGCTGAAGAAGCTAAGCTTAAAGCTAAGTCACAGTCTGGCCCGTCGGGTAAGACAAATGATAAAAAGAGGAAGTGGGACCAGGTGGACGGAGGTAAGACCTCTGGTGGCCGACCTACATGTCCCAAGTGTGGAAAGAATCATCCCGGTCAGTGCTGGAAGGCCATGGGGGCTTGTGTGCGATGTGGCAGCATGGATCACACGATCCAAAACTGACCTTTGATCTGCATCGGTTGAAAAATAAACGGTCTGCATGACTTGGTTAACTTCTTCAGCAATAATAGCTTCTTTAATATTCACGTCATACTTTAACATCTCCTCGAAGCTTTCAAACTCCAGGGTCTTTTATCTACTCCAAAATTCTTGGCTAAGTTTCCAAAGATTTTTCGTATGATCTTTTGCTTATTCTCCAAACCATAATCGATGAATCCAATTCACTCGACCACGTATCTTGATGCTTGTGTAGAAAATACTACTTCTTGAACTCATGAAATCTGTCCAAACTCGAACTCAACTCTCTGAAGTAATTCTTGACTCTCGACCAACAACTCATAGCGTTCATCTCCAAATAACTTGCTGCCAAATCCTTCTTGTAATTCTCTGAACAACGGCACGTGAATATTCTGCTCTGAGTGTTGAATCCCAAATCTGCCTCAAGCCAAAGTATACTTCGAATTGTTTAGTCCTTCTTCAGTATCTTATGGTCCCAACTTCTTCTTCTTTGCATTGTAAGCCTCATGATATTCCGTTGCAAAAAGAATGCTTCTGGTGCTTCCATCATCTTGTAATACGGTCAAACCATCTCTTCCTCCAACGCTAAGCTTGAAATAAATGCTTAAGAAATCATGCTTGTATGCCTCTGGTGCTTGTACGTCTTAGCATGAGCTGGTTAGACATGAGAAAACCGGAATAATAAGTGCATCTATGTGATCAAGTGTAGTCGAATTGCTCTGAACCGGTTCACAAACAACACCCACCTTGACATCGATAACACACGAGTTCGGAGATGTATTCGACGTATCAATTATATCCCATAAATCTCTCTAAAGTATTAGCATCCCCACTAAAACTCAGAAGAACGGCAGGAAGGCATGAGGTTACTGACTTCTAGCAGGACGGTAGTGAACCCCACCATGAGGGTGGCAAACTTGATCATGATGATAAAAACCTCGGTAAGTACGCTCCATCTGTTCAAGCTTGTCTCGGTGCTTCTGCTATGAAAGATTACTGTTAGGTAACTACCCATGACTATCTATCCTAAAATGAAGGAACAAGCCAGCATATCCTAGTTATCCTTGCGACTCATTTTGACTCGAAAAACATTTGAAACAAGTCCGATTCTAGCATCGTATAACCATGCTCTGATACCACCTTTGTCACACCCCCGATCGTAGATAACCGGAAATGACACGGTCGATGTTCCTCGATGGTCGATCCGAAGTTCTCAGAATACCTCCGATCGCCTTAGACCAACAACCAAAGAACACCAACGCTCCTATCGAATATCACTTTAGGCTTTTCAACCCGAAAAAGAAATATCCGATAGTTAGTTCGTCCGGACAAGGACTAATATCATATGAAACCCATACTTTAAAAACAATCTTTATATATATCATTTAAAAGCATCTTACAAAATTTGTTATAAATGAACCTCGAGGTTTTCGGTCTACAAATCTTATACATAAGATATATCAAAATAACTTTGCAAGGATAATAAAACTACCGCTGGCTAATGACGTTCCTTCCCATCATAGAGTAAGGTCTCCCGTCTACTGGTTACCTGCATCACAAATGAGTCATGAGTAACTAATTTACTCAGTGAGCCTAGTCCCGCACCCCAATATATATTAATAATATCTCAAGCAATCAACTCCATTTGTATGCAGTGGAAATATATTCCATATCTGGATATTTATATATAAGGACTATCTTTCCATCATTGTGAATCTAATCATATACCTCACTTCCTATTCCCGTCTCTCATATCATTCATATAATCATATTTATATATATATATATACCAGACCCGAGAAACCACAAAGGCTAAACGAGTCTAGCGAGTTTGCATCACCATCATCGCCATCAGATATTCAAAAATTGATCATCTAACGCTGCATGCAGTTACACAGCCTCTAGGGTGCGACCCCATCATCGTGTCTTTGTGACCTTGTTCCATATCGCATGACCAATTTACGATAATCATTATTCATACGGGAATATTTTGGAAGACAGGTTTACAATAAGACTTCACATGATTAATACTTCCATACTTAATTATATTTAATACTATACATATGTATTAGTACTTGAGAACAAGTACTAAGGTTTGGAATAAACCTCTACGATCATTCATAAATATTTAATAAGTGTTTACACTATGTAAACACCCACCACAAGAAAACAGCGGTATTCTGACGGACGTTCCGACGGAAAATGAAATCCTCAAAAAATCCCGAGGAATTTCCGAGGATATTCCGAGGAAACACAAAATTTGGTTTCCTCGGAATTTCCTCGGAATATACCGACGGAATTCCGAGGAAATATCATTCCGTCGGAATAATCTTATGGAATACCGAGGAAAATTGTATTCCTCGGAAAAAACCGATGAATTCCGAGGAAATATTATAGACGTTAGAGATCCGTTGGAGAGCCGTTGGGGGATTTTAAAAATTCCGAGGAAATTCCGACGAACTAGCCGTTGGCATCGGAATTCCGTTGGAATTTCCTCGGTCTGTCGGCAGGATTTCAACTATAAATACAAGCACCCCTCTCCCTCTTCAATCACTCCATATCTTCATCCTCCCTCTCACTCTCTTTACACACGAATTTGATTCATAAAAAACATGTCTTCTTCAAATTATTTTCGTTCTTGGATCGATCGACCTCATTTGGATCCGAACACGAGATTGCTTACGGAAGAATACCAACGAGGTATAACCGAATTCATGGGGTTAGTTCACCGACAACCGGAAGCAAAAACAGGTATGTTAAGATGTCCTTGCTCTAATTTTACAAATAAAAAGGTTATTAAAGAGTGGGATGTTTGGACTCATCTATATTTGAGTGGGTTTACACGAAGTTACAAAATTTGGTATCATCATGGGGAAACTTATTATGAACATGGTAGTACTAGCGAACCTCAGCCAGCGGTTAGTTTAGAAGAACCAATTAGAACGGATGTAGATTATGGTGTACGTACTGAGCAGATGGTAAATGATCATTTTAGAGGGGAAGATTTACCCAATGCCGAAGCTAGGAGATTTTATGATATGTTGGATGCTGGAAAGCAACCATTGTACGAAGGTTGCAGAGATGGTCATTCAGCTTTATCATCTGCTACAAGATTGATGGGCATTAAGACGGATTATAATTTGGCTGAAGACTGTGTGGATGCGATTGCTGATTATGTAAAAGGTATTCTACCCGAAGATAATGTAGCTCCTGGCTCATACTACGAGGTTCAGAAACTCGTAGCTGGTCTTGGTTTATCGTATCAGGTAATAGATGTATGCAGAGACAACTGCATGATTTATTGGAGGGCGGATGAACAGCGGGTTTCATGCAAATTTTGTGGGAAGCCTCGTTATAAAGATACGAGTGGAAGAGTTCCAGTGCCATATAAAAGGATGTGGTATTTGCCTTTGACGGAAAGGTTGCAGAGGTTGTATCTGTCTGAACGCACAGCGCAACCAATGAGATGGCATGCGTAGCACTCAACAGATGGTGAGATCAGACATCCTTCAGATGCAAAAGCGTGGAAGCATTTCCAATCAAAGTATCCCGACTTTGCGTATGAGAGAAGAAATGTCTACCTTGGATTATGTACTGATGGTTTCAGTCCGTTTGGCAAGAGTGGAAGACATTATTCTCTATGGCCAGTCATTCTTACACCATACAACCTACCCCCAAACTTGTGCTTGCGACGAGAGTTTTTGTTTCTCTCGATTCTCGTTCCCGGACCAGAGCATCCTAAGAGATCACTTGATGTGTTTCTTCAGCCACTAATATATGAGTTGCAACAACTGGCTCAAGGTGCTGAAACATACGATGTTTCGTATAAAGAAAACTTTCAAATGCGGGCAGTACTAATGTGGACAATAAGTGATTTTCCAGCATATGGTATGTTATCTGGATGGACAACGCATGGAAGGCTATCATGTCCATATTGTCAAGATAACACTGATGTTTTCCAACTAAAACACGGAAGGAAAACGTGTTGGTTTGACTGTCACAGGAGATTTCTACCACCAGATCATCCATATCGTAGAAGTAGGAATTTGTTTACGAAGAACAAGAGGGTGTTTGACAGTCCACCTCCGGAAATTCGTGGGAAAGATTTGAAGACACAACTTAGAGATTTTGGTGCAGAAAGGACGCCAGACGTTGGTGGACATGAGCGTTTTCCGGTAGATGGTGTTGGAGACCTACATAACTTGCACAAAAAAAGTATTTTCTGGGATCTGCCATACTGGGAGGATCATCTACTAAGGCATAATTTAGATGTCATGCATATTGAGAAGAAATTTTTTGACAATCTCATGAACACGATCCTTAATGTTCAAGGTAAAACAAAGGATAATTTGAAGTCAAGACTGGATTTAGTCGATATATGTGCTCGTTCAGAACTTCATGTTGATGAGAATGGTAGGGCTCCTTTTCCCATATACCGACTTGATGCACCGGGAAAGGATGCGTTCTTTGATTGGATTTCAAACGATGTGGAATTTCCAGACGGTTACGCATCTAATTTGCGTAACTGTATCGACAGAAAGGAAGGAAAGTTTACTGGCTTGAAAAGCCACGATTGCCATGTAATGATGCAGCGCCTCCTTCCGTTTGCCTTCAAGGAACTATTACCACGAAATGTTCATGAAGCAATTGCAGGAATAAGTGGTTTCTTCTGCGATTTATGCACGAGATCAGTGACTCTTGAAGGTATTGAAAATTTGAAGACTAACATAGCCGTGATTCAGTGCGACCTTGAGAAGATATTTCCTCCCTCATTTTTTGATGTTATGGAGCATCTTGTTATTCACCTGGTAAGAGAATTGGAACTTGGTGGTCCTGTGCAGTATAGATGGATGTATCTGTATGAGCGGTATATGTTCTATTTGAAGAAGATGGTGAAAAATTTAAGTAGGGTGGAAGGTTCTATAGTCGCACAGATGATCAATGAAGAAACTTCAAACTTTGCCGAGTACTACTTTCCAGCAGAAGTTCAGACCAAAAACAGAAGACCTGCTCGGCATGATGATAGAGGCGAACGGGCAACATATCATTGGAAGGTTCCAGAAATTTTCACAGACGTTGGACGACTTAGCGGAAAACCAAAGGACCGTCGACTTACTGATCAGGAGTGCAGTCATTTGCAAACATATTTACTCACCAACTGCGAAGATGTTCTTCCATATGAGAGGATTTTCATGGCAGAAAAGCGGTTCGAATATAGATACGCCACAGAGGACGAACTAGAAGAAATGAAGCAGAGAGAATTTGGTGGATGGATGTTTACTTATGTGAGTGCTGGTTTGGCCAGAGGTGAAACATTTGACGATTGGATACGCGAGATGGTCGTAGGACCAAACTTTGTTGTGAAGTCATATCCGAGATTTTGTACTCGAGGATATGCATTCACAACTCAGAAGAGGAGACGTTCGAGTACGACTTATGATGCTGGTGTTTGTTCTGCATCAGGAGATGATGTATACTACGGACACATACATGAGATTTTGGAAATCAAATATTTGGGCATGGTTGGATTGCGCTGTACTGTTTTCTATTGTGATTGGCACGACAACACTCCAGATCGAGGTGTGAGAACAGATGCATTTGGTGTTACATCAGTAAATTCGAGACGGAAGCTGCAATATTATGATCCTTTCATTCTTGCTTCTCAGGCCGATCAGGTTTGTTATATCAAGTACCCCCGGGTAAGGAACAGAGATGATCCATGGGTTACTGTTACATGACTCAACCCGAGAGGCCGAGTTCAGGGAAGTTCTGAGCTGGAAGACCCACTACAACCAAGCATATCCGGCAACTTAAGTGCAGCAGAAGATTTAGGTGGAGTTGGCCTTGTAGTCGATTTAACCGACTTCGGAGAGGAAGCCGCCGTTCACGTAGAGGATGAGCCAGTGATTGGAGAGTTTCACCAAGATCCAGATTCAGATTCATCTGGTGATGACGACTCGGAAACAGACTAGCGTCGACCTTTTTTTTTTTTTTAAATATAAATACCGAGGAAATTCCGAGGGCAGATAGGTTTTCCTCGGAATAGATCTTGTCGATTTAGGGATTTGATTATACATTCCTTTTCCTCGGAATTTCCTCAGAATTTTCCGGGGAAATTCCGACGAAGATAGGGTTTTCCTTGGAATTCCCTCGGAAAATTCCGAGGAAATTCCGAGGAACTAGGGGTTTTAAACCGAAAACAACGTTTTACTGATTGAATAACACGTATATAACCTTCATTACGTGTCTTAACCAGATTATGATGTTTGGAACTAGGAACATTGGTGTTTTACCCAATAACAAACACTTTTACGATTGCATGAACGAAAACCACACAACATAAGAGAAACACTTATACACTTTAATAAACGGTAAAGGGAATACTTACAATTATTTTTGAAATTTTGTTATTTCATGGTTTATGATCATCTATACAAAGAATCCTCAATGGTATGCATTATAATTGTATAAGAAATGAAATACGGCGAAAATAATCGATGTTTTGAAACCCCAAACCATGGTTCCTCAGAATTTCCTCGGTAATTACCGAGGGTATTCCGAGGAATCCTGATTCCTCGGAATATTTTCATTTAACCGGGTAAACCAAGCCGCCAAATATTTCGCGAAAATTGAATTAAAGATTTCCGAGAAAATTCTGACGGAAATATAAAATATTTCCGAGGAAATTCCGACGGATAGTTTCCGTCGGACGCCTCATAATATTAGGGCGAGCCCGATCTTCTTCCCCATTTCTCTCTTCCTCTCTGCGCCGAACACTCTCTCCCTCTCGCGATTTCCGGTGACTCCACCCTTCTCTCTCGCGGTTCCCGGCGAATCTGCCCTAATCCTCCCCCATAATCATGTATGAATCCTATCCCACTCTCTTAGGGTAGATTTGTATGGTTTTTAAGTAGATTTGATGATTTTGGAATGAGATTTATACGGACGCGTCCATAACAGGACTAGGTTCCGTATTAACCCAGCATGGGAAGGTCATCGCCTATGCGTCAAGGCAGTTGAGAAAACACGAGGGAAACTACCCCACCCATGACCTTGAAATGGCTGCGGTAGTGTTCGCCTTAAAGATTTGGCGATCATACTTGTATGGTGCCAAGGTTCAGATACTTACGGACCATAAGAGTCTTAAGTATATATTCACCCAGCCTGAGTTAAACTTAAGGCAGAGAAGGTGGATGGAGTTTGTAGCTGATTACGATCTGGATATCACCTATCATCCGGGAAAGGCTAATCTGGTCGCAGATGCCTTGAGCCGGAGAAGGGCCGATGTATCAGCTGAACGAGAAGTGGACGACCTGGACGGTACGGTTCGTGCCTTACGGTTGAACGCATCGACCAAAGAGTCTGAACCACTCGGACTAGAGGCGGTCAATCAGGCCGACCTGCTTACCCGAATTCGGTTGGCTCAAGGTCAGGACGAGAACCTGAACAAGGTTGCTCAGAATGATAGGATGGAGTACCAAACTGCAAAGGATGGTACCATCCTAGTAAACGGTCGGATCAGTGTTCCTAATGATAGAAGTCTAAAGGAAGAGATTATGAGGGAGGCTCATAAGTCCAGATTCTCGGTTCATCCTGGTGCGACCAAGATGTACCAGAACCTTAAGAAGTTCTATCATTGGATCCGTATGAAGGCAGATGTCGCGGAGTGGGTGGCCAAGTGTTCCACTTGCCAACTCATCAAAGCAGAACATCAAGTGCCTAGTGGGTTATTGCAAAGCTTGCCTATTCCGGAATGGAAATGGGATCACATCACAATGGGCATTGTGACTGGGTTCCCTACCACGAGGAGTAAGAAAGATGCGGTTTGGGTTGTGGTTGATCGCCTAACCAAATCAGCACACTTCCTGGCTATCAAAAAGTCGGATGGGGTAGATCAGATTGTACGTAAGTACATTGATGAGATCGTCCGACTACATGGTGTGCCGGCAAGCATAGTTTCAGATAGGGATTCAAGGTTCACATCTTACTTCTGGAAGGCTTTCCAAAAGGCTTTAGGAACAAGAGTGAACATGAGTACAGCCTATCACCCACAGACTGATGGACAGTCTGAACGTACGATCCAGACATTGGAAGATATGTTGAGAGCATGTGTTCTAGACTGGGGTGATTCCTGGGAGAAACATCTACCTCTGGTAGAATTTTCTTACAACAATAGTTTCAACAGTAGTATTGGCATGTCGCCATACGAAGCTCTGTATGGGCGTCCATGCAGGACACCCTTATGCTGGACCCAAGTTATGGAACACATCATGATTGGTCCGGAGATTGTCGAAGAAACAACCGAAAAGATCAAGTTCTTGAGGGACAAGATGAGACAGGCACAAGACCGCCAAAAGAACTATGCTGATCGAAGAAGGAAAGATCTCGAGTTCCAAGTAGGTGACTTGGTGTATCTCAAAATGATTACCTTCAAAGGACGAGTCCGGATTTCCGGAAGACGGAAGTTAGATCCGAGATACTTGGGGCCGTTCAAGGTCATTGAAATAGTTGGGATGGTAGCCTACAAGTTGGACTTGCCAGCCAAGATGGACGCATTTCATAATGTGTTCTACGTCTCCCAACTTTGGAAATGTTTGACGGACAAAGACATCGCTCTTCCTGCTATTCCAGACGATCTTGGTAAGAACCTAACCTTGGAAACGAGGCCAGTTCGAATCATAGATAGGATGGAAAAAGCAACAAGGAAGAAGACGGTCCAGATGGTCAAGGTCGTTTGGGACTGTAATGGTCAGGATATAATCACTTGGGAAACCGAAGCTAGAATGAAAGCAGAGTACCCAGAGTGGTTGGATCAGTTTGTTTCCGAGGAAGCATTTGATTCGGATTCGAGGACGAATCCATCCCAAGGGGGGGAGACTTGTCACGCCCCCAATCCTGAATAGGATTTTTGGGACGGCCATGGTTCGAGGAAACGTGCAAGCCAGTCTTAGGACAACAAGGCAAACGTTCCATGGTCGAGAAATAAGGTTAAGGACATAAGGAAACTTAGACTTAACCTTATACAAGCTAAGAGACAGCTAGGACGAGTAAGACGGTAACTGGATGAAGTGGACGAGTAGCTCGGCCAGGTCAAGGAAGCTAGGTTCAGTTCACTCCAGCTCAGTCCCTACTAAGTCAGCTCCACTAGCTGGACTACTAGCTCACTCAGCTGAGGCAGCTGAGAGTCAGCTCATCTCAGCTAGACGGACTGTCCGGGCTTTAGGCCGATGGTCCGGGTCCGGGTCAGTGGCGGGCTGTGAGGTCCGGCCATGAGGCCATGGACTGTTGGGTCTTTGGACAAGGCCGTGGGCTAAGTCCAGAAGGCGTGGGGCGTGGGTTGGGCTTGTGACCGACCCCAAACCCAATCAGAAAGGGCGAAGGGATGCAAGTGGCCGAAAGGGGACAACCCTTGGCCGATGGTGCCCATTCGCTGGCAAGTCGTGCCTGTTCGTGGGGCAAGACTTACCCCCTCGTTTTCTATAAATATGGGGGCTCTCTGGTCGATTTCATTATCCAATTCCAGAGTAAAATACTCAGAGAAAAACGTAGAGAGAAAGAAAGAGAGAAAGAGAGAGTTCCGGCCAAGAGAAAGGCCGATTGTGGTGGTGTTGTGTTCCGGTGACTCTGATCGTGTGGGAACTAACTCCGGTCAAGAATGGGAGATCAAGACAATGAGAAGAGCATGGAGAACCCAGACGTGGTTCACAAGGTATGTGATGGGCCGTGGCTCCATCAGACCGAAGGGACGGTCCATGCGACCGCACCGCGGCTCTGCTCGGTTCCTAAGTCCCATCCGGCTCTCCTTATCTGTTTTAATTCGTTTCTCTTCTCTTGTCTCTGGTTAAACACGAAAGGTTGTGTTGGTTGAGTCCAAGGGACACGACCCTAGGCTTTGGCCGAACATAACCAAACCGCTAGCCTACACACGGGTCGGTTAGTGGGATGATCCGATCGCACCAAGACTGGGCGGTTAGGACGAACGGTTGGGAATGACCCAAAGGGCACGAGTTGTCAAGAGTCATGAGTGTCCAAGAGGCACGAATGGCCAAAGGGTACATGTTCCAAACGGTGTCTTTCGGGATAGGTTAGGACCGATCCTTATGGATCAGCCTATAGCTTGTCTAGTTAAGACAAGTTCACGGTTTGTCTAAGCCAAGGTAGAGTCGCAAGGTCTGACCGGTTGCTAAGCCTTCCGGATTAGGATTGAGGCTTACTCGGCCGATTGGATCCAGGCCTAAGGCCAGATCAGGTAAGGGAGTCCGTTGGGCCATTGAGCCGGACTCCATTGGCCGGTCGCACCTAGATTCTATCCGGTTAGACGGATTGGTCTTTGGGGACGATCTGGATCTGTTTGTGTGTTCTGTTTAGTTTCTGGACTATCTATCTGATTCTAAGTCAATGGGTGGTTGGTTGAATGACTTAGGATATGGTAGGTAGGTTCATACTGTTTATGATTGTGTTGACTGAGGTTTATCTAAGTTCTAGGAACCAAGCCAAGCATTGTAGAATCAATCCGTTCTATTCTCGGTTATGATTAATGCTTATCTGGTTGTGTGTGGGAACCGAAATTCACACTGTCGATTTCCGTTTAAATAAGGAAACTAAGAAAACCCTAGTTTCCCAGAGGACCCGGATATCTGTTAATTACCACACGTCAAGCAATCAGAACACGAGAACAACAACGATAAAAATAAGAAATCGAAAAGAGAGCAAAGAAGATCTTATTCCGAATCTGCATATGAGCGTTTACAACAAGGTATAAGCCTGGGCTCGAGAGCTGTCGGCGAGATTCCTAGTTCTAGCAACCCTAAGACGGCTAAACCTAATTGAGTCGCAGCTCGAAATAACAAAAACGGAAAATTGCCTAAATTGCTCTAAGTGCTAAGTTTGCTCTGAAAAAGTTCTCTCCTCTGCTCCTCGCCTAGGACTCCTTATATACTAGCTCCAAGGTCGGTTTACGCTTTTACTCTTCTGCCCTTAAGCCGTCATAGCATAAAATGGAGATTTTCCATTTTTCCCGATCTTCATAATTATCTTCAAAACTTCCGTATTTATCCGCGGAAACTTGACATTTATCCTTCCTCGTGGGCCAAGCGTAGACCATGCTGTGGTTTACGGGCTTTTGGTTAGGAAAATCGTAGGATGGGCTTCGAATCGTGTTTTAGGTCCCTTTGGGCCGTTTTCCGACTCGATACGTTTACTACGAGTTTTCCGCGGTTTCTAATCCGCGAAGTTTGATCGATGAATTAGAATAGCGGGAAACATGGACTGAGCTTGCAACGGTCTTCGGGAGATAGCATTCGAAGGTTTGACGAGAACGCATGGACTGGTGTCGTATCGATGTTCGGAAAGGTTCAATCGCTACACAGCGACCGAACTTTGGCTCGAGCCCGGTCGCTACGTAGCGACCGTGTGAGACGAGTGCTCGGTCGCTACGTAGCGACCGAGCTTTGGCTTGAGCTCGGTCGCTACGTAGCGATTGAGCTTGGCTGAGCTCGGTCGCTACGTAGCGACCGAGCGGGACGAGCGCTCGGTCGCTACGTAGCGACCGAGCTTGGCTGAGCTCGGTCACTACGTAGCTACCGAGCGGGACGATCGCTCGGTCGCTACGTAGCGACCGAGCTTTGGCTCGAGCTCGGTCGCTACGTAGCGACCGAGCGGGATGATCGCTCGGTCGCTGCATAGCGACCGAGCTTGGCTCGGGTTCGGTTGCTACGTAGCGACCGGACAGCGTGTATACGTAACGACCGAGCTTGGTTTGTTCGGTTTGAATCCCAAAGGATACTTCTTCGTAAAAACCTCGTATAGGTTATTTTTACGAAAATTACATCTCTTCTTTTACTAACTCTTTCGGAAATACGATCTCCGAGGATTTTCGGGTGGTAATTCCGTCGTAACCGTTTTTGACCCCAACAGTTAGCCCCCCAGCCCGTTAGGATCATGTATCGTAGGATCCTAGCGTGCGGTTAGGCATGTTTGGCAAGTTAGGCGTGATGGATGGAATTAATATCCGAAAATCCGAGCTTGAATAGTAAATCCTCGTCTTATAAGAAGAGAGGTAACTTGTTCCATAATTTTTTCACTTTCTTGTTTTTCTCTAAGATCTTTCAAAAAAAACTTTCTATCTTTCTCTCCACCCTTTTCCTCTATTCTCTCAAGAGAAGTGTAAAGATGTCGAGCAAGAAAAAGGTTGCGAAAAAAGGGTCTTCGTCCGCGAGTCCTTATGAAGAGCTCGTCGTTCCGAAGATGGAGTGCGTGCCTCACTCGGTGCATCCTGCCGAGAACGAGGCATGGTGGGTTGCTCATTATGGCTCGTTGACCCCTCCCAAGGAGAAGCCGTTCCCGGTCCTGGTCCATCGTGGAGTCGAGGAAGAGGATGCAAGCAGGACTACTGACGAGTTTCTCGCGACGATGCGATCGTTCTACCACATCCCGGATGCTGTGGAGTTCCGGGTTCCCTGCCGCGGGGAATGTGCTAACAACCCCCCGGAGGGTTACTTTACTTTACCCCCGGAGGATCCCGTTCCCCGAGGACATCATTTCGGTGAGAGATCTTCTCAGGAATTGTCCCTTCTTCTGGACTTCTTTTACGCCGAAGAGGGTTCGGAAGGCACTGAGATTTGTGCAACCCGGTCCTGCTTTGGATGCGGACACGGGAAGCGACTCCGAACCCGACGACCAGAATCTCGTCGAAGCTCCGACAGCTGCGCCGGAGTCGAGCTCTTGGAAGGGAAAAGATGTCGATCTTGGCGACATAGAGTTTTCGATGGATGACTCTATGCTTCCAGGATGGGATCCGAACCTTGCTTACGGCGACGGGAGCGGTTCGAGCGAGGCCCCTATTCCGGATTTCGATGATTTCTTTGCTGGGCTGCCATCGGGTTTCGATGCTCCTCCTCCTACGAAAGAATCGGCGAGGCCGAGAGTCGTTGCGGAAGGATCTCGCATCATCAATGGGGTTAGTTTTTTTTTTAGAATTTTTTGATGATGGTCCCATGTATATATTTATAACATGCCAATCGATTTTGCAGGGCCTGAGCTTGCTGGGCTCGGCCATTGAGGCGGGCCATAGAGAAGCCATGGTCTACCGTTTCAAGGCGGAGAAAGCGGAGCGGGATCTTGCTCGCGTGCAAGGCGAGATGCTGGAGCGAGAGGCGCAGCTTACTCGTGATCATGCGCGGGATGTTCGTAAAGCGGAGAGGGTAGGCAAAAGAGAAATCGTCGAGGTGATGAAGACTCGTGCATCTCAGTTCCAGGTTGAGTACGGGAACCTAAAGAATGCCTTTACCTCGGTGGGTGACTTTCGCGAGTGCCGTGGTTCGGTCGGAAGTCTTTGGAGGACGCGAGCCGATGACTATGTGTTTGAAGAGGAAATGAGCTTGATGAAGAGTGGGATGAGTGACCGTGCCCACGCTGAGGCGCTTATCCCTCCGATTGACGAGAGGATTCAAGGGTTCTGGGATTCCATCCCGGTTTCCCCTGATACCGAGGAGGTTCCGACCGATTTTCACGATGGTGGCGAGGAAGTGGATCGTCCCGCGGATGCGTTTGGTGCTTCGTTGTCCGGGGACTTTGACTTTGGATTATGAGGGATGGATCAGTTATCCTTGTTTTCGGCCGATTGTGGCCCTTTGAATTTGGATTTCGTTTAGGCCTGGATGGCCGTATTTGTATTTCCGGGACTGGCCATTGGTGGCTTTGAATCCCTTGCCGCTTTACGTGGTTTATTTATATGATAAATGTTTTGTTTCGAGTTTTCCTGAGTAGGGTTGAAGTAAATACGAGTTGTCGTCTCGTATGTAGTTCTGATTAGACGTTCAATCTGTTGGTTCGTTCGTGATTTTCGTAAAAATTTACTTATCTTTACGATTTTCGAGAACATTGAGATACGAACGGAGAGACATGGTTTATGATCTCGTATCTTTTAGATATCATGCCTTGAGATGTTTGAGACCAGAGCGTTGGGTTTAGTGCAAGACCTAGGTTTACTTTCGGTTAAGGTTTGTGCGGTGACTAGCCGGCTATCGTTTTTCCTGTTGCGATTTCTTCCTGACTCGTACCGATTTAAAGTCCGCGATATGTTCTCGGCTTATATGACTTGTATGGTACGAATCGAGCATCTTCTCAGAATCAACTGGAAGTGCTAAACCAAAATTTCGGATTTTTGTTGTAGCGCGCTTTTGTCCTTGTGCTGGACGTTTTTAAAGATCAAAAGAGTGATCGGATTGCGTTTGTTTAAGACGGCTGGCGTGTTCGTCGGGGCCAATCGACGAACGGGGTGTAAGGTTTTTGGTGGTCGCGTTCGGACAATTTGTTAGCATTGTCCTCGAATTTTAACTTTTGCGACGTCTCGCAGTTATTTCGAGGATTATGCGTGTATTTTTGAAAGATGATAATCTTTACGATTTTTGGGCCGGAAGGGGCCGCAGACAAGAGTCTTAACGTTTTCAGGCGTGTCCTGAAAGTTTCTTTTGTGTTTTACTGAAGCGTAAACGTTTTCGATAAGAAAGGACAACGTATATTGTAGTAAAAGTTTTTGAAGTTTCTAAAAACTCGATTACAATAATGAAGATTTTTCAAAGTGGGAGTATACGAGTATACGCACCCACTCCCCCCCCCCTTTTTAGAGAGGGGGATAGCTGAACTCGTCTTTTGACGAGCTGCCTACGTACCCCTTTCGAGGATCAAGCCATCTCGTAGTTCTGTTTCATGCCGCGAGTGTTCTTACTCGGCGGTAGATGTCGCGATGTCCGCCTTGACATTGTCGATCGTGGCTGGGTCGACGCTATTTTCCGGATGTTCCGGTTGAGTTGTTGCGTGGGCTTTGGATTTATGTCGAGCCTCGACGTCCGATGCGTTTGCGTTGATAGACGATTTTACTTCGTCTTCTCCCGGGGCGCTTTTGGCTGAAGATCGATCTATCTTCGCGCGTTTGCCGTTCACAGAAGCCGTGATTTGTCTTAACTTATGTTCCACGAGGAAGCATAGTCGCGACTGTTTTTGGCATCCCCAGATGGCCGCGACTCCGCTCGGCGTTGGGAACTTGAGACCCAGATGGTAGGTTGACGGAACTGCCTGCATGGCGTTGAGCCATGGGGTTCCCATGATTACGTTGTAGATAGCGGGATGATCGACTACCGCGAATTCGACGATTTTCGTGATCTCCTTCGCCATGACTGGCAATTGGATTGATCCGAGAGTCATCGATACTTCGCCTGAAAAACCCGTGAGTGGTTTTGGCGTTGGAATTACTTCTCCGAGTTCGATACTCATCCGCTTGAGAGTGTCGCGGAAGATTACATTGACTGTGCTTCCCGTGTCGACAAGTACCCTTCCGACTTCTAAATCTCGTATGACGAGATCTATGACGAGCGGGTCGCAGTGAGGTTGGTCGATACCGCCAGCTTCTTCCTCTGTGAAGGTGATCGAGCAACTTTGGCCGTCTCGAGGAGGAGACCATGTAGGTCAATTTGCACTTGATTCTGCCTTCCGTTGGTAAGCCTTGATGGCCGACACGGTATCGCCGCAGTATTGTGATCCTCCGATGATCATATTGACTCTGCGACGATTGTTATCGTTCCCTTTGTCATCCGGCCTCCTACCGCGTTTATCCCCAGGATGGTTTCGTTGAGGGGATTTTTCAGCGGGCGGATTTCTATCCGTCTTTGGAGGCCGATCAGAATCGAGGATGAGATCCTTGACGCTAGTTACTTCCGAAAGCTCTCCAGCGAGTAGCTTCGCGGCCAGTCTTGCTCCCAAGACTTTGCAATTGGTCGTGGAGTGTCCTCGGGATTGGTGGAACTCGCAGAAGGTGTTTTCGTCATACCCTTGATTGCGAGTCCATGTGTTGCCCGTGGTCCGGCCTTGATCCGAACTGATCGCATAGTTATGCGCCCCTTGGAGATCTTCCCCCTCGTGATGGACGTACTTGTAGTTACGAGAGTTCTTCTTTTTCCCCGTCGGATCTGCGTCTTTCGAGGATGGTCTTGCCGGCTTATGTTTTTGCGATAAGACTTTAGTTTCTTCCTCGACTATGATGTAGTCCGTTGCTTTGTGGAGGGCGTCCTGGATCGTTCGCGGTTTGTCGAGAGTTATCCATTTTCTGAATTTCGACTTGTACCAGAGCGTCTTTCTCAGAGCGTCGATGGCCACTTTGTCGCTTATCCCGCTGACCCTGGACATTATCAGCTTGAACCGACTGATAAATTCGCGGAGGGGTTCGTCTTCCCTCTGGGAGAGACTCCAGAGGTCAACATCGGAAGTTTCCCTGTCTATGAATACAGAGTACTGTTTGAGGAATTCCGATGGGAGCTGTCGAAAACTCCCGATGGTGTTGCGACGAAGGCGTGCGAACCATTCGAGCGCTGCTCCTTCGAGATTTTCGACGAACAGGCGGCAATAGCCGGCATCTTTTTCGCCGTCCTTCAGTCTTGCTCTTCCCATCGCGATGTGGAAAGCCTGAAGGTGCGCTTTTGGATCGGCCGTACCATCGTACTTCGGTACTTTGATCTTTCCTGGATCGGTCTTTCGAGCTCCTTCCAGCAGTCGATCGATCTCAGGGGCAGCACTGGTAGCATGACGGATTTGAGACTTTACGGCTCTCACTTCTGCCGCAGTCTTAGTGATGTAGTCGCGAAGATCGCGGATATCCGATGTCTCGTCAGTAGATTTCCGAGCCTGTCAGCGTTTACTGCGAGTGAGCTCGGTTTGCCTTTCGGCCAGTTCCTCTTGTTCGTTCCAATAGGCGACTTCTTCTTCTTCCGTCGTTGGCCGCAGATACGTCCGCTACTGGAGTGTGGAGATCGGTGCCGCTGCCTCCATTAAGAGGAGTTTGCACGTTATCCGCGTCGTTGGTTGACATGTCAGATTGTGTGTGGCTTTTGCGGGTTAGATTGATCCGTAAGTCCCCCTCCTTCTAGCGCCAAACTGTGGGAACCGAAATTCACACTGTCGATTTCCGTTCATATAAGGAAACTAAGAAAACCCTAGTTTCCCAGAGGACCCGGATATCTGTTAATTACCACACGTCAAGCAATCAGAACACGAGAACAACAACGATAAAAATAAGAAATCGAAAAGAGAGCAAAGAAGATCTTATTCCGAATCTGCGTATGAGCGTTTACAACAAGGTATAAGCCTGGGCTCGAGAGCTGTCGGCGAGATTCCTAGTTCTAGCAACCCTAAGACGGCTAAACCTAATTGAGTCGCAGCTCGAAATAACAAAAACGGAAAATTGCCTAAATTGCTCTAAGTGCTAAGTTTGCTCTGAAAAAGTTCTCTCCTCTGCTCCTCGCCTAGGACTCCTTATATACTAGCTCCAAGGTCGGTTTACGCTTTTACTCTTCTGCCCTTAAGCCGTCATAGCATAAAATGGAGATTTTCCATTTTTCCCGATCTTCATAATTATCTTCAAAACTTCCGTATTTATCCGCGGAAACTTGACATTTATCCTTCCTCGTGGGCCAAGCGTAGACCATGCTGTGGTTTACGGGCTTTTGGTTAGGAAAATCGTAGGATGGGCTTCAAATCGTGTTTTAGGTCCCTTTGGGCCGTTTTCCGACTCGATACGTTTACTACGAGTTTTCCGCGGTTTCTAATCCGCAAAGTTTGATCGATGAATTAGAATAGCGGGAAACATGGACTGAGCTTGCTACGGTCTTCGGGAGATAGCATTCGAAGGTTTGACGACAAACGCATGGACTGGTGTCGTATCGATGTTCGGAAAGGTTCAATCGCTATACAGCGACCGAACTTTGGCTAGAGCCCGGTCGCTACGTAGCGACCGTGTGAGACGAGTGCTCGGTCGCTACGTAGCTTGGCTGAGCTCGGTCACTACGTAGCGACCGAGTGGGACGATCGCTCGGTCGCTACGCAGCGACCGAGCGGGAGGATCGCTCGGTCGCTGCGTAGCGACCGAGCTTGGCTCGGGTTCGGTTGCTACGTAGCGACCGGACGGCGTGTATACGTAGCGACCGAGCTTGGTTTGTTCGGTTTGAATCCCAATGGATACTTCTTCGTAAAAACCTCGTATAGGTTATTTTTACGAAAATTACATCTCTTCTTTTACTAACTCTTTCGGAAATACGATCTCCGAGGATTTTCGGGTGGTAATTCCGTCGTAACCGTTTTTGACCCCAACATTGTGGTTTCAGGAACTAAGGATGGTTCTGGTCAAGCCAAGGAGCCGTGAAGGCTCGGTCAGTGAGAGGCTGTGTAACGTGTGGTTAGATGATGCTAGGGATGAACTAGTGATTGTCTATGAGACTGTTAAGAAGTTGTGTATTGAATCTCATGTTTCTAAGTAATACAAAGTTTATACATTGTTATTCCGCTGTGCAATCTATTCCTTTGTTTATGAACCTCATATTCGAATATGACTTAGTAAAGAAAAGACTTAGAATGAATCAGACAAGCAAATAAATTAATAAGTAAGCATTCGTATCCAGTTGGGTCGAGAGACCAGGAACGGGTCTTACAAGTTGGTATCAGAGCATGCTTGATTCTAGGATAGTTGGGTTATGTAGTACACACACACACACGCAGCCAGCTGATTAGGTCTCACGGTGAGGTTTGATTGCTTAGTCTAGGAATTGTTTTGTTCTGTGTATGTTAGTGTGTTTTGTACTAACATTGTCTGAATCCTTAGGCTGGAAAAAGCAAATCGGGAAAGTCCCGAAGAAGTAAGAGAATGGCCGGTCAGTCTAGCCAAGTGGCCGTGGACGGAACTAATCTGTCCGGTTTGCAAACCGATCTGACCGCGGCTAACGCGGAAGATGTGTTGCCAACTGATCAGGCTAACCTTACGGGGACGCAACGGGATGGTCAGGAACATCAGGAGAGTGATGAGGAAGTGGAATCCTCGAACGCTAACCGTGATAATGGCCAGCGTGAGAAAGTGGCTGATGGTACGGCCAATATAACCGCAACACTGTCCAAAGAGGACTTGTTAGAGGCCATGAAGGTAATGGGGACTCAGGTGGTGGCTATGGCCCAACTTTTCACACCATTAGTGAACTCCTCGGTTGGCCAAGCTACGCCTGTGGCTACGACCGCCCCCAACACCAATGGTCCAGTTGTGGAAACAGTCGAGGTGATCGAGATTGATCCACCAGAAAGGACCGGGAAAAAGGTGGACTATCTGAGTTTGCTTCAGCACATCTCCCGTCTAGGGACGAAGCATTTCTCAGGAAGCACCGATCCTATTGAGGCAGACGAGTGGAGGAGTAGGCTAGTCCGAAACTTCAGCTCAACTCGTTGTCCCGAGGATTACAAGAGAGACATTGCGGTTCACTTCCTGGAAGGGGACGCGCATAATTGGTGGCTGGCTGACGGACACACATAGACATCCTGTGTGTGATGACGGACACACACGGACGTCCTGTGTGTGATGACGGACACACACGGACGTCCTGTGTGTGATGACGGACACCCACGAACGTCCTGTGTGTATTGAACAGACAGCCCACGTGGGCCAAAATCACCCGAACAGTCCACGGGAAGGGCCAGCGGGCTCAGTCCAAGGACCAGCGTGCTGATATGTGTACTGATGGACAGCCACAGACGTCATGTGTGTGCTGACGGACACACACGGACACACACGGGCATACACGGACAGCCACTGACGTCCTGTGTGTGCTAACGGACAGTCACGAACAGCCACAGAAAACCACGGACGTCCTGCGTGTGCTGGCAGACACCCACAGACCTCCTGTGTGTACTGAACAGACAGCCCACGTGGGCCAAAATCACCCGAACAGTCCACGGGAAGGGCCAGCGTGCTGATATGTGTACTGATGGAAAGCCACAGACGTCATGTGTGTGCTGACGGACACACACGGACAGCCACCAACGTCCTGTGTGTGGTGATGGACAGCCACAGACGTTCTGTGTGTGTTGGCAGACACCCACGGACGTCCTGTGTGTACTGAACAGACAGCCCACGTGAGCCAAAATCACCCAAATAGTCTATAGGAAGGGCTAGCGTGCTGAGTCCAAAGACCAACGTGCTGATATGTGTACTGATGGACAGCCACGGACGTCCTGTGTGAGCTGTAGGACACACACAGACAGCAATGGACGTCCATTGTGTGCTGACGGACACCCATAGACGTCCTGTGTGTGCTGACGGACACACACTGACACACACAGATAGCCACAGATGTCCTCTGTGTGCTGACGGACAGCCACAAACAGCCACACACGTCCTGTGTGTGCTGGCGGACACCCACAGACGTCCTGTGCGTACTGAACAAACAACCAAACAATCCACAGGAAGGGCCAGCGTGCTGAGTCCAAGGACCAACATGCTGATATGTGTACTGATGGACAGCCACATACGTCCTATGTGTGCTGACAGGCACAGACGGACACACACGGGCACAAACGGACAGCCACGGACGTCTTGTGTGTGCTGGCGGACACCCACGGACGTCCTGTGTGTACTGAACAGACAGCCCACGTGGGCCAAAATCACCCGAACAGTCCACGGGAAGGGTCAGCGTGCTGAGTCCAAGGACCAGCGTGCTGATATGTGTACTGATGGACAGCCATGGACGTCCTGTGTGTGCTGACGGACACACACGGACACACACGGACAGCCACGGACGTCCTGTGTGTGCTGGCGGACACCCACAGACGTCCTGTGTGTACTAAACAGACAGCCCACGTGGGCTAAAATCACCCGAACAGTCCACGAGAAGGTCAGCGTGCTGAGTCCAAGGACCAACGTGCTGATATGTGTACAGATGGACAGCCACGGACGTCCCGTGTGTGCTGACGGACACACATAGACAGCCACTGACGTCCTGTGTGTGATGACGGACTCACACGGACGTCCAGTGTGTATTGAACAGACAGCCCACGTGTAAGACCCGATCCCGGCCGCCTAGGCCGCGGTCGATGCCTCACGTCGCTCGGTCCACTTCCTGGCCGAACCTCCTAATTTTTGCCCCTTATTAATAATATCGCCTAAAGGCGAGGGCTAGGTTAGATCTTAGCTAAAGACTTCCCTAGTCATTAATAGCTTAGATCCTTTCAACAGATACGCAGCGGATTATTCTCTAGTTAACCATTGGTCTAAAACCAATCTAACACTTGTCCGGTCGAATCACCTTAGCCTTGGCCAGTTTACTCAACTACCAATTAGCTTAAAGGTCAATCCTAAACCGAAACCAAGCCATACGATTCTGAGGTTCCATTCCCCTAACCATTCTATCTAGATCTACATAAGTAAATGCTAGATCATACCTTTGCCACATCTATGGAGCTTATTAGCTCATCGGTCCTCCATTGACTCGAATCGCTCTTGCTTAACAGCTGGACCACGATCACTCAATGATCTTACTTAAGGTCCTTATCTTGACTCCTGCATCAAACAGCTCCCCTAGGTACTTAGTCATTCAACCAACCATCCCCACCGACATAAGTAACCTTTGAGAAGTCTTTGAAAGGATAAGGGTTTGCATCTGGCCTTTCTCGGCTCATGCACAATCCGAAATCCTTTTGCCTTATAGGAAATAGTACCAAGTCCATCTCCTGGACTGACAAAGCTCATGAGATCCTAAGTCAATCAACCAACCTTCCTCACATGACTTGGAACTGATGAGTCATCATCTGGCCTGACCGGCCTTGGGACTTAACCCAGACAACAGATATGATTTGTTCATACCAACCAATGCATTCATTAATCAGGTTAGGACCGACACCTTGAGCCATCATTCAGAGGTCAGGTCGTCCATACTCAACCATGATCAGATCTTACACGGCCTTCCTTGAACAATCACACCTAAGCTCAATACTTATGGTCTACGACACATAGTACTAGCCATACTCTTTGTCATGACTCTTAGCCAATCTCGAAGTTATCAACACCAAGTTTGATATCTAGAAGCATCACACCAATACTCTTACTCCAGCAACATGACTATCCATACTAGTGTTCGGCCATCGAACCATCGTCATGAAACATGATCCGACCACTAGACTTGATAAGCCATCGTCCACTTAGCATGCACCGATATGACCGGCCTTCCATTGCCATCATGTAGGTCTACTCCCTACATAAGACATATGGCGCCTATCCTACTCACGAACTCAGAGTTGATTGTAAGATATCCCACTTAGCCTTTGCGGCCAGAACCATCCAACCATAGTCCCGTCTAACCGTCTAGTTAAGATCTAGGTGCGATCGGCCAGTTATAAGTCCGGCCCAAAGGCTCACGGACCTTCTTACCTGATCCGACCCAAAGCCTGGATCCATACCACAGAGTAAGGCCCAAGACCAAACCGGATTGCCTTGCAACCAATCAGACCTTGCGATACAACACTCCGGTTAAACTAACCGTCCGTCCGTTCGACTATGCAGCCGCGGACTGTCCACTTGGTTCGGCCTAAGCCTTGAACCAATGGCACCGTTTGGAACTCACACCCTTTGGGAACTAGTACCCTTTGGACACTCGTGCCTCTTGGCAACTCATGACCCTTGGCATCTCACACCCATTCTGATGTTCCAACCGTTTGACCTAACCGTCCGTATGGACTGTCTGGTCCGTGCGTGTGTCCGGCCTATGGCCAAAGGACCACGCCTTAACCTACACAAGTCATGAACCATTTTGACTGTTCAGGGAAGGGTTGCAACCGTTCAGAACAGAACAGAACCGCCCCTATCCAATCGGATCACCTGAGGCCGGTTTAGACCATCCACGCGCCTAACTCATCGGTTATGGACCGCGACCGCATTACTCAACCAGAACCATGGTTATAACCAATCCCAACACATCAACAAGGCCACGCCAATGTACAGAAGGAGTAGAAGAAGAAATAGATGAAAAGAATAAGAAGAATAGGACACAATCCAAACGCCCATGGCTAGACCGGTTCGGACTGTCCGATGGTCTTAGCCGATGAGTGGGTGGTTACCCCACTGACCCTATCTGACTGAACCACGGGGTTGGAGTCCTTCTCCAGACCTTTCTCTATGCCTTGGGTATTCATAACCACACGGCCTCCTCTCTCCTAAACCGTTCTCCTTGCCGGAGATACTAAACCACCACGACCGGCCCTTTTCCGGCCGATCTCTTGGCCAGAACTCTCTCTCTCTCTCTCTCTACGTTTTTCCATGAGTATTTTACTCTGGATTTGGATAATGAAATCGACAGGAGAGCCCCCATATTTATAGAAAACGAGGGGGTAAGTCTTGCCCCACGAACAGGCACGACTTGCTAGCGAACGGGCACCATCGGCCAAGGGTTGTCCCCTTTCGGCCACTTGCATCCCTTCGCCCTTTCTGATTGGGTTTGGGGTCGGTCATAAGTCCATCCCACGCCCCAAGCCTCCTGGACTTAGCCCACGGCCTTGTCCAAAGACCCAACAGCCCATGGTCTCATGGCCGGACCTCACAGCCCGCCACTGACCCGGACCCGGACCATCGGCCTAAAGCCCGAACAGTCCGTCTAGCTGAGATGAGCTGACTCTCAGCTGCCTCAGCTGAGTGAGCTAGTAGTCCAGCTAGTGGAGCTGACTTAGTAAGGACTGAGCTGGAGTGAACTAAACCTAGCTTCGTTGAGCTGGCCGAGCTACTTCTCTGTCTCGTCCAGCTACCGTCTTACTCGTCTTAGCCATCTCTTTGCTCTTATAAGGTTAAGTCTAAGTTTCCTTATGTCCTTAACCTTCATTCTTGACCATGGAACGCTTGCCTTGATGTCCTAACACTGGCTGGTACGTTTCCTCGAACCATGGCCGTCCCGACAATCCTTTCCAGGATTGGGGGCGTGACAAGTCTCCCCCACTTGTAATGGATTCGTCCTCGAATCCGGTGATGATTATACCTTGTCCCAAGACAAAATATTCCAACCAAACTTATTCCAGTCTTGATCAGAGAATAGAACAAGCTTGATTCCAAACCACCAAATGACCACTTCGATGTACCAGTCAAGTCCTCACGAACTTGTTCCAATCTTTAGGCTGCTTGTCCTACAACAAGTCATAACAGATTGTTATGGTTCTTTTGTCCTTCATGGACAATAAGGTTCATGACCTCAGCCACAACGTAATGGATCATCCCCTTAACCGGACACAACCTTTTCAGGCTTGGCCACATTGCGATCTTAGTCCCTCCAGACTAAAAACGCCTCAGACTTGACTTCTGTCCTTCACTGGACTTTGTCATAATTTGATCCTGGTCCATTTACGGACGTGATCGTATTCCGGTCATGGTCCACTCAGGGACTCGACCGTTTCACCCCGACCATAGGTCCATCTCCGAATAGGTCGTGGCCTGATCCTCGTCCATTACTAGACTTGATCATTCTCAACCGTAGGTCAAACTCCGACTTGGTTGTACTGCGACCATGGTCCTCTCTCGGACCTGGTCAACTTCGGCTCTGCCATCTCGGCCGGAGCCAAAGAAACGGACTCTAGGACAGCCGAACTGTCCCTGGTTCCAGTTCAATCATAAATGGATCGGACCTATCAGGGGGGACACCCTGTAGCGAACAGAACACATCTGGGAACTCGGACACCAACGAATCCTCAGAAAGGTCTTTCAGACAGACAGAACTGCCAGGCTCTGTAGTTGTAATTGTAGCCAAAAAGGACTGACAACCCTGTTCCAGCATCTGAATCGCTCGAACTGCTGAAACCACTACTTCTCTTGAGCCGGACACAGACATTGGTACTGGATCGGATGAAGCCCAGTCTCCAATTGCCAACGACCTTTATGGCAATCGAGAGTGGCCCGATACTTTCCCAACCAGTCCATACCTAGGATCATCGCGTGATTCTTTAGGTGGACACAGACAGATTCACAGGGAATACCTTTCCCTGAATTGACACTGGGATATTTAAAATGAGACCTAATGAGTTCCTGGCTTGCCCTCCGGCCGCCCTCACTATCCCAAAATAATCACCAGCGTCCAGACCCTTTCCGACCAGTCCCGGACTCACAAAACCTATGTGTAGCCTCTGCGTCGGAAAGTACGTGGGTTTTTACACCACCAATCATGAGGGTTCCTATCAGAGACCCCCATCAGAATCCCCTAGACAATTCTAGGTTCCAGACCAAGCATTACTACTTGAATGTAAAAAGATAAATTTAGAGATTGCCAGAGATCGAATCAAAAGATCCGAAAGCTCTGTCGTCTCGTGACAGTTCATACACCCTTGGTGTTGTGGTTGGTTTTCCTTGGGACGCCTTGCCTGTGTCTCCACGGCCCTTCCCCTGACATCCTTGCAGCTTGGGACACTCCGATTGGAAATGTCCTTGCTGGCCACAATGGAAACAAGTCATCTGGCCGCTTCTACCAGACGGGTTCTGTCGAGGACAGTTCTGAACCCCATGGTCCATGCTGCCACAACGAACACAAGCCCCCTTGGCCTTCCAGCACTCACCGGTATGGTTCCGTCCACATTTGGAACACGCAGGTTGGCAACCAGAGGTCTTACCTCCGTCCACCTGGTCCCATTTTCTCTTTTTATCATTAGTCTTGCCCGATGGGCCAGACTGTGGCTTAGCCTTAAGCGTAGCTTCTCAGCCAAGTTAGACTCCAACAAAGCCACCCGTTTCACTTCCAGTGGGTACCTAGATGAGTAACATTTCGGTTTAATCACACATTTGGAAAATGTCCTATACCATTCTCCAAAGCGTCTTACTATTGCGAATGCTGACACCATTCACAACAGATATTATAATATACCTCAATCCCCATCATACTAAGATACTTAACATCATGTTCTTCCAATGATTGGAACGAACACCCTGAGTTTCCTCAATTCTTTCTTTGGACAGATTCAGATTGGAATTGATTCATTCCATCCATCTAGATCTAAGGAAACCTACCTTGACCTATACCGAGTCCTAGCTGATCCATTTGATCACAAGTCCACTCGTGTACTGGTCATGTAGTGTCTCCTTTGAGTCAGATTTCACATTGCATATGCTTTACTTATTATGAACGGCCAAGGGATAACACTTAACTTCAGTAGAGTGCTGCACGTTTATTTCAACCTAAGCCACTCTCTGGTCCATGTTACTTCCCCTGTCCAGGTAATCCATAAACAAGTTTTTCATTGCTTCCATCCCTTCCAACCCGTCTATTACTTCTTAATAACTAGATCGACCAACCTTTCTGTTTTTAGGATCTTGCCCTTGGAGAACGTATCTTGGCTAAGCCGGTTCATCTTAGAACTCCCACATTCACAATGATACCCTAGCTTACCTCAACTCTTTCTTGGCTCACCCCAACTAAGGTTCCATAGTCATCATAGTTTTTGGAAATAATTTCGGTTTGGAACTCAACATCTTAGAGCGTTGTCCTAAACAGGATCAAGCATGCTCTGATACCAACTTGTAAGACCCGATCCCGGCCGCCTAGGCCGCGGTCGATGCCTCACGTCGCTCGGTCCACTTCCTGGCGGAACCTCCTAATTTTTGCCCCTTATTAATAATATCGCCTAAAGGCGAGGGCTAGCTTAGATCTTAGCTAAAGACTTCCCTAGTCATTAATAGCTTAGATCCTTTCAACAGAAACGCAGCGGATTATTCTCTAGTTAACCATTGGTCTAAAACCAATCTAACACTTGTCCGGTCGAATCACCTTAGCCTTGGCCAGTTTACTCAACTACCAATTAGCTTAAAGGTCAATCCTAAACCCAAACCAAGGCATACGATTCTGAGGTTCCATTCCCCTAACCATTCTATCTAGATCTACATAAGTAAATGCTAGATCATACCTTTGCCACATCTATGGAGCTTATTAGCTCATCGGTCCTCCATTGACTCGAATCGCTCTTGCTTAACAGCTGGACCACGATCACTCAATGATCTTACTTAAGGTCCTTATCTTGACTCCTGCATCAAACAGCTCCCCTAGGTACTTAGTCATTCAACCAACCATCCCCACCGACATAAGTAACCTTTGAGAAGTCTTTGAAAGGATAAGGGTTTGCATCTGGCCTTTCTCGGCTCATGCACAATCCGAAATCCTTTTGCCTTATAGGCAATAGTACCAAGTCCATCTCCTGGACTGAAAAAGCTCATGAGATCCTAAGTCAATCAACCAACCTTCCTCACATGACTTGGAACTGATGAGTCATCATCTGGCCTGACCGGCCTTGGGACTTAACCCAGACAACAGATATGATTTGTTCATACCAACCGATGCATTCATTAATCAGGTTAGGACCGACACCTTGAGCCATCATTCAGAGGTCAGGTCGTCCATACTCAACCATGATCAGATCTTACACGGCCTTCCTTGAACAATCACACCTAAGCTCAATACTTATGGTCTACGACACATAGTACTAGCCATACTCTTCGTCATGACTCTTAGCCAATCTCGAAGTTATCAACACCAAGGTTGATATCTAGAAGCATCACACCAATACTCTTACTCCAGCAACATGACTATCCATACTAGTGTTCGGCCATCGAACCATCGTCATGAAACATGATCCGACCACTAGACTTGATAAGCCATCGTCCACTTAGCATGCACTGATATGACCGGCCTTCCATTGCCATCATGTAGGTCTACTCCCTACATAAGACATATGGCGCCTATCCTACTCACGAACTCAGAGTTGATTGTAAGATATCCCACTTAGCCTTTGCGGCCAGAACCATCCAACCATAGTCCCGTCTAACCGTCTAGTTAAGATCTAGGTGCGATCGGCCAGTTATAAGTCCGGCCCAAAGGCTCACGGACCTTCTTACCTGATCCGACCCAAAGCCTGGATCCATACCACAGAGTAAGGCCCAAGACCAAACCGGATTGCCTTGCAACCAATCAGACCTTGCGATACAACACTCCGGTTAAACTAACCGTCCGTCCGTTCGACTATGCAGCCGCGGACTGTCCACTTGGTTCGGCCTAAGCCTTGAACCAATGGCACCGTTTGGAACTCACACCCTTTGGGAACTAGTACCCTTTGGACACTCGTGCCTCTTGGCAACTCATGACCCTTGGCATCTCACACCCATTCTGATGTTCCAACCGTTTGACCTAACCGTCCGTATGGACTGTCTGGTCCGTGCGTGTGTCCGGCCTATGGCCAAAGGACCACGCCTTAACCTACACAAGTCATGAACCATTGTGACTGTTCAGGGAAGGGTTGCAACCGTTCAGAACAGAACAGAACCGCCCCTATCCAATCGGATCACCTGAGGCCGGTTTAGACCATCCACGCGCCTAACTCATCGGTTATGGACCGCGACCGCATTACTCAACCAGAACCATGGTTATAACCAATCCCAACACATCAACAAGGCCACGCCAATGTACAGAAGGAGTAGAAGAAGAAATAGATGAAAAGAATAAGAAGAATAGGACACAATCCAAACGCCCATGGCTAGACCGGTTCGGACTGTCCGATGGTCTTAGCCGATGAGTGGGTGGTTACCCCACTGACCCTATCTGACTGAACCACGGGGTTGGAGTCCTTCTCCAGACCTTTCTCTATGCCTTGGGTATTCATAACCACACGGCCTCCTCTCTCCTAAACCGTTCTCCTTGCCGGAGATACTAAACCACCACGACCGGCCCTTTTCCGGCCGATCTCTTGGCCAGAACTCTCTCCCTCTCTCTACGTTTTTCCATGAGTATTTTACTCTGGAATTGGATAATGAAATAAACAGGAGAGCCCCCATATTTATAGAAAACGAGGGGGTAAGTCTTGCCCCACGAACAGGCACGACTTGCTAGCGAACGGGAACCATCGGCCAAGGGTTGTCCCCTTGCGGCCACTTGCATCCCTTCGCCCTTTCTGATTGGGTTTGGGGTCGGTCATAAGCCCAACCCACGCCCCAAGCCTCCTGGACTTAGCCCACGGCCTTGTCCAAAGACCCAACAACCCATGGCCTCATGGCCGGACCTCACAGCCCGCCACTGACCCAGACCCGGACCATCGGCCTAAAGCCCGAACAGTCCGTCTAGCTGAGATGAGCTGATTCTCAGCTGCCTCAGCTGCGTGAGCTTGTAGTCCAGCTAGTGGAGCTGACTTAGTAAGGACTGAGCTGGAATGAACTAAACCTAGCTTCGTTGAGCTGTCCGAGCTACTTCTCTATCTCGTCCAGCTACCGTCTTACTCGTCTTAGCCGTCTCTTTGCTCTTATAAGGTTAAGTCTAAGTTTCCTTATGTCCTTAACCTTCATTCTTGACCATGGAACGCTTGCCTTGATGTCCTAACACTGGCTGGTACGTTTCCTCGAACCATGGCCGTCCCGACAATCCTTTCCAGGATTGGGGGCGTGACACCACGTGGGCCAAAATCACCCGAACAGTCCACGGGAAGGGCCAGCGGGCTCAGTCCAAGGACCAGCGTGCTGATATGTGTACTGATGGACAGCCACTGACGTCCTGTGTGTGCTAACGGACAGTCACGGACAGCCACAGAAAGCCACAGACGTCCTGCGTGTGCTGGCAGACACCCACAGACCTCCTGTGTGTACTGAACAGACAGCCCACGAGGGCCAAAATCACCCGAACAGTCCACGGGAAGGGCCAGCGTGCTGAGTCCAAGGACCAGCGTGCTGATATGTGTACTGATGGACAGCCACAGACGTCATGTGTGTGCTGACGGACACACACGGACAGCCACCAACGTCCTGTGTGTGGTGATGGACAGCCACAGACGTTCTGTGTGTGCTGGCGGACACCCACGGACGTCCTGTGTGTACTGAACAGACAGCCCACGTGAGCCAAAATCACCCAAATAGTCTATGGGAAGGGCTAGCGTGCTGAGTCCAAGGACCAACGTGCTGATATGTGTACTGATGGACAGCCAAGGACGTCCTGTGTGAGCTGACGGACACACACAGTCACACACGGACAGCCATGGACGTCCATTGTGTGCTGACGGACACCCATAGATGTCCTGTGTGTGCTGACGGACACACACTGACACACACGGACGGCCACAGATGTCCTCTGTGTGCTGACGGACAGCCACAGACAGGCACACACGTCCTGTGTGTGCTGGCGGACACCCACGGACGTCCTGTGCGTACTGACCAAACAACCAAACAATCCACGGGAAGGGCCAGCGTGCTGAGTCCAAGGACCAACATGCTGATATGTGTACTGATGGACAGCCACATACGTCCTATGTGTGCTGATGGGCACAGACGGACACACACGGGCACAAACGGACAGCCACGGACGTCCTGTGTGTGCTGGCGGACACCCACGGACGTCCTGTGTGTACTGAACAGACAGCCCACGTGGGCCAAAATCACCCAAATAGTCTATGGGAAGGGCTAGCGTGCTGAGTCCAAAGACCAACATGCTGATATGTGTACTGATGGACAGCCACGGACGTCCTGTGTGAGCTGTAGGACACACACAGACACACACAGACAGCAATGGACGTCCATTGTGTGCTGACGGACACACACGGACACACACGGGCATACACGGACAGCCACTGACGTCCTGTGTGTGCTAACAGACAGTCACGGACAGCCACAGAACGCCACGGACGTCCTGCGTGTGCTGGCAGACACCCACAGACCTCCTGTGTGTACTGAACAGACAGCCCACGTGGGCCAAAATCACCCGAACAGTCCACGGGAAGGGCCAGCGTGCTGATATGTGTACTGATAGACAGCCACAGACGTCATGTGTGTGCTGACGGACACACACGGACAGCCACCAACGTCTTGTGTGTGGTGATGGACAGCCACATACGTTCTATGTGTGCTGGCGGACACCCACGGACGTCCTGTGTGTACTGAACAGACAGCCCACGTGAGCCAAAATCACCAAAATAGTCTATGGGAAGGGCTAGCGTGCTGAGTCCAAGGACCAACGTGCTGATATGTGTACTGATGGACAGCCACGGACGTCCTGTGTGAGCTGACGGACACACACAGTCACACACGGACAGCCATAGACGTCCATTGTGTGCTGACGGACACCCATAGACGTCCTGTGTGTGCAGACGGACACACACTGACACACACGGACGGCCACAGTTGCCCTCTGTGTGCTGACGGACAGCCACAGACAGCCACACACGTCCTGTGTATGCTGGCGGACACCCACGGACGTCCTGTGCGTACTGAACAAACAACCAAACAATCCACGGGAAGGGCCAGCGTGCTGAGTCCAAGGACCAGCGTGCTGAGTCCAAGGACCAGCGTGCTGATATGTGTACTGATGGACAGCCACAGACGTCATGTGTGTGCTGATGGACACACACGGACAGCCACCAACGTCCTGTGTGTGGTGATGGACAGCCACAAACGTTCTGAGTGTGCTGGCGGACACCCACAGACGTCCTGTGTGTACTAAACAGACAGCCCACGTGGGCTAAAATCACCCGAACAGTCCACGAGAAGGTCAGCGTGCTGAGTCCAAGGACCACCGTGCTGATATGTGTACAGATGGACAGCCACGGACGTCCCATGTGTGCTGACGGACACACATAGACAGCCACTGACGTCTTGTGTGTAATGACGGACACACACAGACGTCCTGTGTGTGATGACGGACACCCACGAACGTCCTGTGTGTATTGAACAGACAGCCCACGTGGGCCAAAATCATCCGAACAGTCCACGGGAAGGGCCAGCAGGCTCAGTCCAAGGACCAGCGTGCTGATATGTGTACTAATGGACAGCCACGGACGTCCTGTGTGTGCTGACGGACACACACGTACACACACGGACATACACGGACAGCCACTGACGTCTTGTGTGTGCTAACGGACAGTCACAGACAGCCACAGAAAGCCACGGACGTCCTGCATGTGCTGGCAGACACCCACAGACCTCCTGTGTGTACTGAACAGACAGCCCACGAGGGCCAAAATCACCCGAACAGTCCACGGGAAGGGCCAGCGTTCTAAGTCCAAGGACCAGCGTGCTGACATGTGTACTGATGGACAGCCACAGACGTCATGTGTGTGCTGACGGACACACACGGACAGCCACCAACGTCTTGTGTGTGGTGATGGACAGCCACATACGTTCTGTGTGTGCTGGCGGACACCCACGGACGTCCTGTGTGTACTGAACAGACAGCCCACGTGACCCAAAATCACCCAAATAGTCAATGGGAAGGGCTAGCGTGCTGAGTCCAAGGACCAACGTGCTGATATGTGTACTGATGGACAGCCACGGACGTCCTGTGTGAGCTGACGGACACACACAGTCACACACGGACAGCCATGGACGTCCATTGTGTGCTGACGGACACCCATAGACGTCCTGTGTGTGCAGATGGACACACACTGACACACACGGACGGCCACAGATGTCCTCTGTGTGCTGACGGACAGCCACAGACAGCCACACACGTCCTGTGTATGCTGGCGGACACCCACGGACGTCCTGTGCATACTGAACAAACAACCAAACAATCCACGGGATGGGCCAGCGTGCTGAGTCCAGGACCAGCGTGCTGATATGTGTACTGATGGACAGCCACAAACGTCATGTGTGTGCTGACGGACACACACGGACAGCCACCAACGTCCTGTGTGTGGTGATAGACAGCCACAGATGTTCTGTGTGTGCTAGCGGACACCCACAGACGTCCTGTGTGTACTGAACAGACAGCCCACGTGAGCCAAAATCACCCAAATAGTCTATGGTAAGGGCTAGCCTGCTGAGTCCAAGGACCACTGTGCTGATATGTGTACTGATGGACAGCCAAGGACGTCCTGTGTGAGCTGACGGACACACACAGTCACACACAGACTGCCACGGACGTCCTTTGTGTGCTGGCAGACACCCACGGACGTCCTGTGTGTACTGAACAGACAGCCCACATGAGCCAAAATCACCCAAATAGTCTATGGGAAGGGCTAGCGTGCTGAGTCCAAGGACCAACGTGCTGATATGTGTACTGATGGACAGCCAAGGACGTCCTGTGTGAGCTGACGGACACACACAGTCACACACGGACAGCCATGGACGTCCATTGTGTGCTGACGGACACCCATAGACGTCCTCTGTGTGCTGACGGACACACACTGACACACACGGACGGCCACAGATGTCCTCTGTGTGCTGACGGACAGCCACAGACAGCCACACACGTCCTGTGTATGCTGGCGGACACCCACGGACGTCCTGTGCGTACTGAACAAACAACCAAACAATCCACGGGAAGGGCCAGCGTGCTGAGTCCAAGGACCAAAATGCTGATATGTGTACTGATGGACAGCCACATACGTCCTATGTGTGCTAACGGGCACAGACGGACACACACGGGCACAAACGGACAGCCACGGACGTCCTGTGTGTGCTGGCGGACACCCACGGACGTCCTGTGTGTACTGAACAGACAGCCCACGTGGGCCAAAGCACCCGAACAGTCCACGGGAAGGGTCAGCGTGCTGAGTCCAAGGACCAACGTGCTGATATGTGTACTGATGGACAGCCACGGACGTCCTATGTGTGCTGACGGAAACACACGGACACACACGGACAGCCACGGACGTCCTGTGTGTGCTGGCAGACACCCGCGGACGTCCTGTGTGTACTAAACAGACAGCCCACGTGGGCTAAAATCACCCAAACAGTCCACGAGAAGGTCAGCGTGCTGAGTCCAAGGACCAATGTGCTGATATGTGTACAGATGGACAGCCACGGACATCCCGTGTGTGCTGACGGACACACATAGACAGCCACTGACGTCCTGTGTGTGATGACGGACACACACGGACGTCCTGTGTGTGATGGCGGACACCCACGAACGTCCTGTGTGTATTGAACAGACAGCCCACGTGGGCCAAAATCACCCAAACAGTACACGGGAAGGGCCAGCGGGCTCAGTCCAAGGACCAGCATGCTGATATGTGTACTGATGGACAGCCACGGACGTCCTGTGTGTGCTGACAGACACACACGGACACACACGGACATACACGGACAGCCACTGGCGTTTTGTGTGTGCTGACAGACAATCACGGACAGCCACAGAAAGCCACGGACCTCCTGCGTGTGCTGGCAGACACCCACGGAACTCCTGTGTGTACTGAACAGACAGCCCACGTGGGCCAATATCACCCGAACAGTCCACGGGAAGGGCCAGCGTGCTGAGTCCAAGGACCAGCGTGCTGATATGTGTACTGATGGACAGCCACGGACGTCCTGTGTGTGCTCACGCACACACACGGACACACACGAACATACACGGACAGCCACAGACGTCCTGTGTGTGCTGACGGACAGCCACAGACAGCCACGGACGTCTTGTGTGTGCTGGCGGACACCCACAGACCTCCTGTGTGTACTGAACAGACAGCCCACATGGGCCAAAATCACCCAAATAGTCCACGGGAATGGCCAGCATGCTGAGTCCAAGGACCAACGTGCTGATATGTGTACCGATGGACTGCCACAGACGTCATGTGTGTGCTGACGGACACCTATAGACGTCCTGTGAGTGCTGACGAACACACACGGACACACACGGACAGCCAGTGTGTGCTGACGGACAGCCAGTGTGTGCTGATTGACAGCCACGGACAGCCACAGACGTCCTGTGTGTCCTGGCGGACACCCACGGACGTCCTGTGTGTACTGAACACACAGGCCACGTGGGCCAAAATCACCCAAACAGCCCACGGCAGGGGCCAGCGTGCTGAGTCCAAGGACCAACATGCTGATATGTATACTGATGGACAGCCACAGACGTCTTGTGTGTGCTGACGGACACACACGGACAGCCACGGACGTCCTGTGTGTGCTGGCGGACACCCAAGGACGTCCTGTGTGTACTGAACAGACAGCCCACGTGGGCCAAAATCACCCGAACAGTCCATGGGAAGGGTCAGCGTGCTGAGTCCAAGGACCAACGTGCTGATATGTGTACTGATGGACAGCCATGGACGTCCTGTGTGTTCTGACGGACACAAACGGACACACATGGACAGCCCCGGACGTCATGTGTCTGCTGACGGGAACACACGGATGTCCTGTGTGTGCTGACGGACACCCACGGACGTCCTGTGTGTACTGAACAGTGGGCCCATGTGGGCCAAAATTGCCCGAACAGTCCACGGGAAGGGTTAGCGTGCTGAATCCAAAGACCAATGTGCTGAAATGTGTAATGATGGACAGCCACAGACGTCCTGTGTGTGCTGACGGACACAGACGGACACCCATGGGTACACACAGACTGCCACCCACGGGTACACACAGACTGCCACGGACGTCCTTTGTGTGCTGGCAGACACCCACGGACGTCCTGTGTGTACTGAACAGACAGCCCACGTGGGCCAAAATCACCCGAACAGTCCATGGGAAGGGTCAGCGTGCTGAGTCCAAGGACCAAAGTTTGTAGTACCCACGACTGAGGTTCCCATTATCCGCAAAGGTCCTACCACAAGGTCCGGTTCAAGAGTTATAAGAGCTGGATTTGCCAAAGCTGTCCAGGAGTTGCTTGCACAGGAACAAACCGGGGTCAAGCAACTATTGATCCAGGAGTTGTCTGACTTATAGCTGGAAGACACCGGTGAACCACTAGAGGTTCCAGACCCTTTCCATTCGAGCCAGTTCTCCTCCATCGGCCAGAATGAAGCCGGCCTGACCATTTCAACCTTCATGCTCAATCCATCCAACCAACTTGCTTCCGGTTCAGAGATATAGCCGACCATCAGAAGGAGTAGTATGTGATGTACTCTTTTTCCTTATCGGGTTTTGTCCCACTGGGTTTTCCCAAAAGGTTTTAATGAGGCAACAAGCAAGCATACTATGATTTCTGATCCGGACATCTCAAACCGCGACCGGTCTATTGTTTTCTTTATTTTATTTCGGTTAAGACTTTGGCCATTTGTCTAGGCCCTTTTTATCTTTAAAGTCCAGTAAGGAACACCTATTTAAACCCTTGTAGTTGCCAACTTTTCGGCTAAGTCTTTAATGAAATTGTTTTTGCTTTAGCAAAGAAACCCTAAGTCTTTCAGTTGTGCGAAACCATTGAGAGCAGCCGTGTGACATATCAAAGAACCGATCCATTGTTCTTTGTGGAGTCCTTCGATCCATTCCATTCCTTGTCCGAATCTTGAGAGAGACATACGTTCAGCAAGAGTCGGATCCATATCTATCTTCCTATCCGTCCTTGGCATCTTGTTGAGAGAGACATACGTCCAGCAACAGATCCCATCCGCTAATCTACTCTTTTCTCTATCTTTGTTTTAGATTTCATTCATCCAAACCATAAAAAGCCAAAAAGAATCATATCTTGTTTATTTACCATTCATCCTTTAAACCTCTCGTTTCTGTTCTTGTTCTTAATAAAAACTCACTAAACTTCATATTTGTTTTAGGAACGATCACAAGCAAGAGACGATCCGGCCGATACCATCCATCTGAGGCAAGGCTGAACCGCGGAACGGCCATCTGTCCGTCCGTCCGTCCGTCCGCTCGAACCTCCGACCCGTGCCTACAACATTTTGGTATCAGAGCTGAAGTTTCCTGCGAAACTCAGTTCTTTCTGAACCCTAGCCGTCACATTCAAAACAAAATATTTACTTTCCTTATTTTTTTAAATTTCGGTTTGTTCTCCAAGTTTTCGATTTTTACATTTAAAAAAAAAATTAAAGTAGTTTTACCTTTTTCAAACTTGATTCGATTTTGTCTTAACTTTTTTTTGCATTTACTCCTAGTCTTGGTCGATACTCAAAGTATCCGACCCAAGCAACTATTTAACCCCCCTCTTGCCTTTTAATCTTTCTTGAGTATCTTTTCAGAGAACCATGGGAGATGTAGGTCAAGACCAAACGGCCATAAACGCAGCTCCTAGCTGACAATGAAGAACTGAGGGCGAGCCTTAGGACTATCACCGCCGAGCTTGCTCAGCTACGACAGGGAGGCAGGCCCAACGGACCTCGACCACCAGGAAGGCATCAGCCGGACCCGCATGACACTGACTCGGACGCGGACAGTACCGATGATACGTGCAGTCAGGACGAGGAGAGGCCGAACCGGGGAGGTAGGAGGAACGCGCGAGGACCCCGGGCCCAAGTAGGAGGAGGCCGCGACCATAGAGGAGGTCGAGACCGAGAGGAGGAAGAGCCCTGGTTGGGAGGCAAGGCGCTTAAGCTTCACCCCCCAACGTCTGCCGGCAAGGTTGATCCGGATGCCTACATCGTGTCGGAGAAGCGCATGGAGTACATCTTCGACTATTACCAATATAGTGAGGCCAAGAGGGTTGCCCTAGCAGCAGCCCAGCTGACGGACAATGCTCTTTCGTGGTGGGATCGAGACGTTGCTAAGTCCGGGCCAGTGTGGAGAGCGCATAATTGGACCGAGATGCGGACCAAGCTTCGCGCGAGGTACATTCCATCTTACTACCAGCGTGATGTGCTAAAACGTTTTCGTAAACTTACGCAGGGAACTAAGACTGTGGAGGAGTACTTTGAGGAGTTCAAGGCACTTAGGAATAAGCTTGAGACCGACGAGCCCGAGGAGACAATGATGTCCCAATTCCTGGAAGGGCTGCAAGACCGCATTGCCCGCAAGGTGGAGAGACAACAATATGAAGACTTCAACGATCTATTGCACTTTGCTACGCAAGCCGAGCAGCACATCAAGCGCAAGACGGCCAGTAACAGCCGCAGCAAACCTGCTTGGACTCAACCGAGTTCAAAGCAAGGCGACAAGGGCAAGACGATTGAGATTGAGAGCCGATTCAAGACAAACCAGGCTGAATCGTCTAATGCATCTAAGCCAGAGCAGGGTAAGACTCAAGCCCAAACTTTGCGTACTCGTGACATCATTTGTTATAAGTGTCAGGGCAAGGTCCACTACGCTCGGGATTGTCCAAACAAACGAGTGATGGTCCTAAAGGGGGATGGCGAGTATGAATCCCAAGATGAGGCAGAGGCTGCGGCAGTGATCTCTGATGAGGAAGTAACCGACTACCCGGAGACAGGCGAGCTGCTAGTGACCCGGAGAGCTCTTAGCACCCTCTTTGACCCAGAGACCATCCAGCGGGTGAACATCTTCCACACCAGATGTAGTGTTGATCACAAGGTATGTAGTTTGATCATAGATGGCGGATCTTGTACTAACGTGGCTAGCAAGTATCTTGTTGATAAGCTAGCGTTGGTCAAAACTGCCCATCCTCGACCATACTGTCTCAAATGGCTCAATGATGAGACTGAGCTCAAGATTGCCGAACAAGTTGTTGTGTCCTTCAGTATTGGGAAGTACCAAGACCAGGTCAAGTGTGATGTTGTGCCCATGCAAGCCGGCCATACACTTCTAGGAAGGCCGTGGCAGTTTGACAAGGAGACACTTCACCATGGCCGCACCAACATCTACAGTTTCGTCCACAACAACAAGAAGCACAGCCTAGCACCTCTAAGCCCTCAAGAAGTTCATGATATGCAGAAGGCAATGACGCAGTCCGGCCAGGTAAGTAACACTAACCTTTACATGACTTCCGGACAAGTGCTTAAATCATTACAACGTGAGACACAGGTGCTACTAATGATCTTTAAGGAAGGTTGTTTTGCAGGTTTAGAATCTCCTGAAGTACCGGACGTATTACAAGACCTCATGGGACGTTACAAGGATGTCTTCCCTGATGAGATTCCGGCCGGTTTACCCCCTGTCCGTGGCATAGAACATCAGATCGATCTTGTACCCGGCGCGCCACTACCAAACCGAGCCGCTTACCGTGTCAACCCTGAGGAAGCTAAGGAGCTGGAACGGCAGGTCCAAGATCTCATGGACAAAGGCTACATCCGCGAGAGCCTTAGTCCCTGTGCGGTCCCGGTCCTACTAGTGCCTAAGAAGGATGGGACGTGGCGCATGTGTGTGGACTGCCGAGCCATCAACAACATAACCATCAAATATCGGTACCCTATACCTAGATTAGATGATATGTTGGATGAACTGAGTGGGTCTGTTGTGTTTTCTAAGATTGATCTCAGGAGTGGATACCATCAAGTCCGCATGAAGGAAGCAGATGAGTGGAAAACCGCCTTCAAGACCAAGCAAGATCTATACAAGTGGCTGGTGATGCCGTTTGGCCGTACCAACGCCCCTAGCACCTTCATGAGACTCATGAATGAGGTCCTCCGACCTTACATTGGTAAATTCGTGGTTGTATACTTTGATGATATCTTGATTTACAGCAGGTCTTTAACTGAGCACATGGGACACCTTGAACAGGTTTTGAAAGCCTTAAGGCAAGAAGGCCTTTATGCTAACCTTAAGAAATGTGTATTCTGCACTGATCAGTTAGTATTTTTAGGCTTTGTTGTGAGTTCACAGGGACTGAAGGTTGATGAGGAGAAGATCAAGGCAATACAAGACTGGTCGACCCCGACCACGATCGGACATATCCGCAGCTTCCATGGACTGGCCAGTTTCTATCGACGATTTGTGAAGGATTTCAGTACCATTGCCGCCCCAATGACCTCCGTGATCAAGAAGAATTTAACCTTTGCTTGGGGCCCTGCCCAAGAAGAGTTTTTCAACAGGCTTAAATATAGTTTGACACATGCACCAGTTCTAACTCTTCCTAACTTTGATAAACCTTTGAGATTGAGTGTGATGCTTCAGGGACAGGGATAGGAGCCGTACTGACCCAAGGAGGCCGGCCAGTGGCTTTCTTCAGTGAGAAATTGAGTGGAGCCGCCCTAAATTGCCCCAGCTATGATAAAGAGCTATATGCTCTAGTAAGGTCGCTTGAAACTTGGCAACATTATCTTTTGTCTAAAGAGTTTATTATTCATACAGATCATGAGACTCTTAAGCATTTGAGGGGTCAGACCACACTCAAGAAGAGACATGCTAGGTGGCTGGAGTTCGTGGAAACTTTTCCTTATGTGATCAAGTACAAGAATGGAAAGGACAACGTAGTGGCCGACGCCCTATCCCAGCACCACACACTCATTACCACCATGGAGGCTAAGATCATGGGTTTTGAGCAACTCAAAATTTCTTATGAAACTGACCCTGATTTTTCTGAGCTTTACAGTAACACGGTTAAGGGAGCCATGGGTGCATTCTAACAGCAGGACGGGTTCCTCTTCAAGGAGAAACGCCTGTGTATTCCTCATGGTCCCATGTGAGATTTACTGACCAGAGAAGCTCATGGGGGCGGGTTGATGGGGCATTTCGGTCGGGACAAAACTCTGAGCGTCCTGTCCGACCACTTCTATTGGCCCCGGATGAGGTGCTACGTCGAGAGCCTTTGCGCCAAGTGCACTGTCTGTCTCAAACCCAAATCCAGGTCGCATCCTTATGGTTTACACATGCCTTTACCTATTCCTATTGCACCGTGGGTCGACCAGTCTATGGACTTTGTGCTGGGCTTGCCCAAGATAGAACACAAGGATTCTATTTTTGTTGTAGTGGACAGGTTCTCCAAGATGGCACACTTCATTCCGTGTTCCAAGACCAATGATGCAAGCCAAACTGCTGATCTCTTCTTCAAGGAAGTGGTGCGCTTACATGGAGTGCCTCGTACCATTGTGTCCGACCGAGACACAAAATTTCTCAGCCACTTCTGGAGGACATTGTGGAAAAAGCTTGGAACCAAGCTCCTCTTCTCGACCACTTGCCATCCACAGACTGATGGACAGACCGAGGTAGTAAACCGTACACTCTCTCAGTTATTGAGGGCTACGGTGGGTAAGAATCTTAAAAACTGGTTGAGTTGCTTACCTTTCATTGAGTTTGCTTATAACCATGCAAGGCACTCTATGACTAACCTCTCCCCTTTTGAGATCGTGTATGGCTTTAGACCAGAGACGCCCATGGACCTAGCCGCATTGCCACCAGCCATGCAAGTCAGCCAGAGTGGTGACAAAAAGGCTGAGTTTTTGAAGAACATGCACCGGCAAGTCAAGGAGACTTTGGAGAAGAAGGCTGAAAGGAACCGGCTTAAGCTCAACAAGGGGCGCACAGAAGTTATCTTCCAACCAGGCGACTGGGTGTGGCTCCACATGAGGCCAGAGCGGTTTCCGGAAGAGAGGAAGAGCAAATTATCTCCACGAGGGGACGGACCATTCCGAGTGCTCGACCGGATCAATGACAATGCCTACCAACTAGAACTGCCAGGTGAGTTCAAAGTTCCCCAAACGTTCAATGTGTTTGACTTGTCTCCTTATATTGCAGATGACGGAGATGTTCTGAGGACAGAACCTGTTCAAGAGGGAGGGGATGTTGTAGTACCCACGACTGATGTCATGTCCCCGATCCTGGATAGGATCGTCCGGACGGACTGCGGTGCAAGGAAACGCACCAGTCAGGTCACATGACCTAAGGACAAGCGTGTCATGGTCCAAAATGTGGTTAAGGGAATCAGGAAACTGGAACCTAACCAAAATAAGGCAGATGCAAGCTCAAAGGAGCTGGACAAGCGAGCTGGTAGCTGGACGAGATCCAGGTGAAGCTCGATGAAGTGAGTGATCTGAATGGATCATGGGAAAACTAAGTCTAGGTCTGGAAATTGACCAAGGGACTTAGAAGGATTGAAGAAGATAAAGGAATCAAGCTGGACACAGTGTATAACAGCTGGGCGATGCAGTAAGCAAGCTCGACCAGCTAGGTGAAGTGTAGTGCAGCTCGGTGTAGCTCACTGAAGTGTAGGTCAGCTCCCTGAGCTGGATGGTCTAGCTCACTCAGCTGTATCAGCTGGGGACCAGCTCAACTCAGCTGGACTGAGTGTTCGGGTCTTGGGCAGTTGGGACGGGTCTGGACAGTGGCTGGGCCATGTGGGTGACCGTGTGTGCCGATGGGCTGGTGGGCTCTTGGGATTGAGCCAGGGGCATGGGCAGTCCGTGTGGGATAGTTTTGGACATGTCCAGGAGTTGTTTGGCAGTTCCAGGGCGTGTGGTAACTGCCATAGGCGAAAGGGTGCAATCTGTACCATTGATTAAATCAATGGCCAGAAATGTTACCGAAGGGATGCAATGGTTAAGAAGTAACCACCCCTTCTCCTATATAAGGAAGGCAAGTCCGTGCCTTTGCAGGCACGCCAGGGCTTCCTTCTACACCCTGAATGACAAAGAATCCAGAGAAAAATACAGAGAGTTGGTCGGATTCCCAATCCAAGACCCATGGTGGTGTGAAGGCCATAAAGAGACAGTTTTGGGGCAGATCAAGGGGGAAGTTGAGAACGACCCTCTGAACGGTTTTGATCATTGTTGACAACACCCAAAGCCTTATCTGGAGCCTGTGAACACACGCAAATGGTGAGGAAAGGAGGGAGTTGGCCGGAATCCATTCCCAAGGGCCAATGCAGCCTTAAAGGGAGATTGGTGTGGGAAGCAGTTTCATGGGGAACAAAGAGGGAAGTGATGCACGACCTTTGGATGGTGATTGATCATGGATGATCATGTCTAAGGCTTCCTCTGTGTCTTGGAAACACACGCAATTGGTTAGGAGAGAAGGGGAAAGGCTTGACTCCACTCTCAAAGGCATGAACAGCCTTGAAGATGGATGCAGTATAGAAACTGGTTTCATGGAAGTTCCATGGAAGGAGTGATGGGCACGAACCATGGTTAGATCTTATAAATACTGGAAGTATGTGATAAGGGTTTGATGAAGGCGTGCTAGGAGGAGCATGGACGCCCCTGATGAGGTAACAGGTGGGGACTGCAGACCATTGGACATAGTCTGGTACACTATGGGCTGATCTGGTCCTGCAGTTACACCTTACTCTGTTTTATGATTATTAATCATATTATTTCTTCTTCTTATGATTGAGATTGATGATTAGACATAGTAGCACTGAACCATGGCTTGGCTGGTTCAGAAGAACCCTCCATGGCCTTGGTTTGGCAGCTAAGTCCGGATCTCCTACTTCCTGATGGATTTATGGCTATCTGACTTTGGAATCCTCTTAGTGGTGAATTATCATGAATTATCATGGTATTTGGGGATTTTTATCTGATTGATTTCATGATGGTCAAGGTGGCCGGTGGGGCTGTTCTAGGTCGAGATCCATAGGATCGAGATCGGTTCTTGGAATTCTGACTTGACCATTCTCTTAGTTAAGATTTATCATGAATTATCATGAATCCTAATGAGTTTTTAGGGATTGATTTAGAGATGGTCCCTTGGGCCGGTTTGCCTGATCTTGGCCGAGATCTATGGGATGGAGGCCGGTTCTGGGAAATCTGATTGGACCATTCTCTTAGTTATGATTTATCATGAATTGTCATGAATTTTAATTGATTCTTGGAGCAGGTTTGCTTGCAGTCGAAATTGCACCTGAGGGCATATTGGGGTCAGATCCTTGTGTTAGGATATCTGATCATATGTTTGTATGCTGGAACATATTGTCACTTATGATATTGATCATAAGGAATAGCTGGTTATCAACCTTGGTGTTGGTAAGGCAGGCCGTGTGTGATCTGATCATGGGCAAGGATGGACGACCTGATCCTTGGATGATGGATCAAGGTGTCTGATCTGATTGATCAAAGGATGCACCGGTGGTAAGAGCAACACTAATCAGGTTCAGTGGGACATTGTTCCATGACTGATTAGGAAGTATGAAGACTCAGCAGTTCTGAGTCATGTGGGGTGGTTGGTTGATTGACTCAGGATCTGATGGGCATTGTTAGTCCATGAGCTGGACTTGGTATCATAAGTTGATAAGGCAAAAAGGATGTGGGACAGTGCATGAGCCGGTAAGGGCCAGATGCATGTCCTTAGCTGTTTGAAGACTTCTCAAGGGTTACTTATGTCTGTGGGGATGGTTGGCTGAATGACTAAGTACCTAAGGGAGTTGTTTTGTGTGTGTAAAGGAGCGGGACGTAGTATATGGCAGCTGGCCATAGCCCGGTCCTAGCTCAGTTCGAGTGTGACAGCTCGATCAGCTGGTTTACGAGTTCCTTCAGCTAGAGTAGCTGGGCCAATGAGCTAACAAGCTCCGGGAATGTGGCAAAGGTATGATCTGTCAATGTTGCATAGATCTAGATAGAATGGCTTAGGGGAACGGAACCTCTGATTGTATGACTTGGTCTAGGTTCAGGATCGACCTTGGAGCTAGCGGGCAGTTGTGTTTACTGACCAGTAGCTGAGGTGATCTGACCAGACAAGTGTTAGATTGGTTTAGACCAATGGTTAAGTAGATACTATTCCGCTGTGCATAAGTTGAAAGGATCTAGCTAGGGAATGACTAAGGTAGTCTTGAGCTAGGATCTGAGTTAGCCCTCGCCAATGGGCGATATTTTAAATAAAGGGCAAAATTTTTAGAGGTTCGGTCCGGGTATGGACTGAGCGACGTGAGGCACCGACTGCGGCCTAGTCGGCCGGGATCGGGTCATACAACTGAGGTTCCCATTATCCGCAAAGTTCCTACCACAGGGTCCGGTTCAAGAGTTATAAGAGCTGGATTTGCCAAAGCTGTCCAGGAGTTGCTTGCACAGGAACAAACCGGGTTCAAGCAACTATTGATCCAGGAGTTGTCTGACTCTGGAAGACACCGGTGAACCACTAGAATGAAGCCGGCCTGACCATTTCCACCTTCATGCTCAATCCATCCAACCAACTTGCTTCCGGTTCAGAGATATAGCCGACCATCATAAGGAGTAGTATGTGTTGTACTCTTTTTCCTTATCGGGTTTTGTCCCATTGGTTTTCCCGAAAGGTTTTAATGAGGCAACAAGCAAGCATACTATGAGTTCTGATCCGGACATCTCAAACCGTGACCAGTCTATTGTTTTCTTTATTTTATTTCGGTTAAGACTTTGGCCATTTGTCTAGGCCCTTTTTATCTTTAAAGTCCAGTAAGGAACACCTATTTAAACCCTTGTAGTTGCCAACTTTTCGGCTAAGTATTTTATGAAATTGTTTTTGCTTTAGCAAAGAAACCCTAAGTCTTTCAGTTGTGCGAAACCATTGAGAGCAGCCGTGTGACATATCAAAGAACCGATCCATTGTTCTTTGTGGAGTCCTTCGATCCATTCCATTCCTTGTCCGAATCTTGAGAGAGACATACGTCCAGCAAGAGCCGGATCCATATCTATCTTCCTATCCGTCCTTGGCATCTTGTTGAGAGAGACATACGTCCAGCAACAGATCCCATCCGCCAATCTACTCTTTTCTCTATCTTTGTTTTAGATTTCATTCATCCAAACCATAAAAAGCCAAAAAGAATCATATCTTGTTTATTTACCATTCATCCTTTAAACCTCTCGTTTCTGTTCTTGTTCTTAATAAAAACTCACTAAACTTCATATTTGTTTCAGGAAGGATCACTAGCAAGAGACGATCCGGCCGATAACATCAATCCGAGGCAAGGCTGAACCGCGGAACGGCCATCCGTCCGTCCGTCCGTCCGCTCGAACCTCCGACCCGTGCCTACAACAAAAGTGCTGATATGTGTACTGATGGACAGCCACGGACGTCCTGTGTGTACTGACGGACACACACAGACGTCCTGTGTGTGCTGACAGACAGCCCACGTGGGCCAAAATCACCCAAATAGTCCACAGGAAGGGCCAGCGTGCTGAGTCCAAGGACCAACGTGCTGATATGTGTACTGATGGACAGCCACAGACGTCCTGTGTGAGGTGACGGACACACATGGACACACATGGACAGCCATGGACGTCCTGTGTGTGCTGACGGACACCCACTGACATTCTGTGTGTGCTGACGGACACATACGAACACACACGGACAGCCACAGATGTCCTGTGTGTGCTGACGGACAGCCAAGGACAGCCACAGACGTCTTGTGTATGCTGGTGGACACCCAAGGACGTCCTGTGTGTACTGAACACACAGCCCACGTGGGCCAAAATCATCCGAACTGTCCACGGGAAGGGTCAGCGTGCTGAGTCCAAGGACCAACGTGCTGATATGTGTACTGATGGACAGCCACTGACGTCCTGTGTGTGCTGACGGACAAACACGGACAGCAACGGACGTCCTGTGTCTGCTGACGGACACACACGGACGTCCTGTGTGTGCTGACGAACACCCACGGACGTCCTGTGTGTGCTGACGGACACACACAGACGTCCTGTGTGTACTGAACAAACAGCCCACGTGGGCCAAAATCACCCGAACAGTCCACAGGAAGGGCAAGCGTGCTGAGTCCAAACACCAATGTGCTGATATGTGTACAGATGGACAGCCACGAACGTCCTGTGTGTGCTGAGGGACATCCACAGACGTCCTGTGTGTGCTGACGGACATCCACAGACGTCCTGTGTGTGCTGACGGACACCCACGGATGTCCTGTGTGTGCTGATGGACACCCACGGACGTCCAGTGTGTACTGAACAGACAGCCCACGAGGGCCAAAATCACCCGAACAGTCCACGGGAAGGGCCAGCGTGCTGAGTCCAAGGACCAGCGTCTGATATGTGTACTGATGGACAGCCACGGACGTCCTGTGTGTGCTGACGGACACACACGGACAGCCACAGACGTCCTGTGTGTGCTGGCGGACAGCCACAGACGTCCTGTGTGTGCTGGCGGACACCCACAACGTCCTGTGTGTACTGAACTGACAGCCCACGTGGGCCAAAATCAACCAAACAGTCCACGGAAAGGCCAGCGAGCTGAGTCCAAGGACCAACGTGCTGATATGTGTACTGATGGACAGCCACGGACGTCCTGTGTGTGCTGACGGACACAGTCAGACACACACGGACACACACGGACAGCCACGTACGTCCTGTGTGTGCTGGCGGACACCCACGAACGTCCTGTGTGTACTGAACAGACAGACCACGTGGGCCAAAATCACTCGAACAGTCCATGGGAAGGGTCGCGTGCTGAGTCCAAGGACCAAAGTGCTAATATGTGTACTGATGGACAGCCACAGACGTCCTGTGTGTCCTGACGGACACACACGAACGTCTTGAGTGTGCTGACGGACACCCACGGACGTCCTAGGTGTAATGAACAGACAGCCCACGTGGGCCAAAATCACACGAACAGTCCACCAGCGTGCTGAGTCCAAGGACCAGCGTGCTGATATGTGTACTGATGGACAGCCACAGACGTCCTGTGTGTGGTGACGGACACACACGACACACACGGACACCCATGGACGTCCTGTGTGTACTGAACAGACAGCCCACGTGAGCCAAAATCACC